>NW_024505229.1:1768731-1946824 GCF_017590055.1 Onychostruthus taczanowskii | reverse complement strand
CGCCGGGCCCGCCCCGCCCCGCGCGGGCTGCGGGCTGCGGGGGAGCGCGGTGCTGCCGGCCGGATCGGCCCCTGCGCTACCCCGGCCGGGCAGAGGCACCCGCGCTGCCAGCTCCGGGGTGCCGGCCCGCCTGCGGTGGCGGTGTGGCAGCGTGTGGCACAGGTGAGACGTGCGCGATACGCGGAGAATCGCCGTACTTCAGAAGGCTTTAATTCGCCTACAGAGTAACACCGTAGCACAGCAGAAGCCTTCAAGCGTCTGCCCATACGGAGTAACATCAGGTCACTTCAGAAGGCTGCGAGAGTCTGCCCTTTCTTGTTCTTCAGCACAACCTTTTACACCCTTACTGTACATGCACTGCACCTGGGTGCCCCATAGATCCTGCTCTGTGGCTCCGCTGTGCTCCATAGAACCTGTCCCCTGTGTCCCATAGATCCTGAAATCGTGCCTCAGAGATTCCTTCTGCCCCATAGATCCCCTGTGTCCCATAGATCCTGTCTGCCCCACAGATTCCTTCCCTTGTGTGGTTGGTCAGTGCACCCGGGCACTCCATGGCTCATTACCTTCGGTACTGTTCACCTGGCCTGCACAGCTGTAGCCCGATGGGGATGAGCCCCTCTCCCGGAGACCACAAACCGTGTATCTGCACTGCCCTGCTTCTAGGATGCTCCTGGGGTACTCCTCCCAGCACAGGAAGCCCTGTCCTGGCTGCCTTTCCAACTTCCCTCCTTGTAAATCCTGCCCTATAGCTCCCCTGTGCCCCACAGAACCTGTCTCCTGTGTCCCATAGATCCTGAAATCCTGCCCCATAGATCTTGTCTGCCCCACAGATTCCTTCCCTTGTGTGGTTGGTCAGTGCACCCGGGCACTCCATGGCTCATTACCTTCGGTACTGTTCACCTGGCCTGCACAGCTGTAGCCCGATGGGGATGAGCCCCTCTCCCGGAGACCACAAACCGTGTATCTGCACTGCCCTGCTTCTAGGATGCTCCTGGGGTACTCCTCCCAGCACAGGAAGCCCTGTCCTGGCTGCCTTTCCAACTTCCCTCCTTCCCCCAGTGGTGCTGTGCCCTGCAGCCTCCCAGCACACAGCCTGGGCTCACCGTGGAGGGGAGGCTGGTTTTTCCCATCCCCATAGGGGTGATCACATCACCCAATGGCCACAGGAGCAAGGTGTGCCAGGGACAGAGGCCACCAAGCCCCCTCTGCCTCTCAGGGATCAGGGAAACAACCCCTCAGTCCCCGAGGAAACGGCATCTGCAAGGATGGAGAGGCTGATCCACAGTGTGCTGGGCAGGACAGGATCATTTCCCAGAGGTTTGAGCTGTCACAGTCAGGTGCCTGGGGCTCCATCCTTTGACTCTGATGAGGAAGAGCTCTCACATCCCAGATCAGCAAACTCATTGTACAGCTTGGGCTGCACAATCTCGCTCCTCCCAATTCATCTGAAATGTCTGAAACCATCAGCTTCAATAATGGTTGACTGGAGAACCTAATAGGGAGCTGTGAGGAATGACATAACAAAAGAAATGTGATCCCACTCATCCCAGATGTATGGAGACATTGGGAAAATGTTGTTGTGCTTCATTTTATTTACATTTTTACCCCCAAAAAATTAAAAACCAGGTGCAATTAAGAGGGTGAAAAGGGTTTTTATTATTGACATTTTAATCACTAAGAACTACACTCAGCACAATTGAAATCTATCAGCAACAGAGGAAATTTTTCAGGATTTAAAACAGCATCCCTACACAATGGAAAAGCTGATATATTTGTAACACACATCACAGATTTAACTTCTGAAAGACTGACATTACAGTTAAACTGGACCTTGCTTTGCTTAGACAGACATGCTCTGTTATCAAAGGTGAACAGCAAAATCCAGTGGTACCTCTCAGGAAACACTGGAGGCCTCATGAATCTGTTGTCCTGCTGCTGTGGGAGCTCTTGGAGAGGATTTCACTTGAGGAAAGAAAATGAAGTGTTCAACAAAAGGCTCAAAGAGGGACCCTGAAAAATCATTCTCATCTCCTCCACTGGCAGAACAAGGTGGGTGTCTGGGGCTTTGGCTGAATGGGGATCACTGCCAACTTCCACCTGAGAAAACAAAGGAAAACCTGAGGTCTGAGATGCCTAAAACAGTGTGCATGCAGTGAGGGAGCAGGGAAAATCCTTTGTAACTCCACTATAAGAAAACTGACTACTAGAGCAGAGTGTGAAATTACTGCAGGCAGGTGTGAATGCAGAGAACCTGTATTAAAGTTCTTGGTCAAAACATTGGTGAATGTGCAGATTAACGACCCAAACTTCCTGCTAGGGTGAGCTCCAGGAGCTGGCTGCAGCATCCCTGAGACATCCCAGAGAGAGGGATGGGATGGGATGGGATGGGATGGGATGGGATGGGGTGGGATGGGATGGGATGGGGTGGGATGGGATGGATGGATGGATGGATGGATGGATGATGGATGGGTGGATGGATGGATGGATGGATGATGGATGGGTGGATGGATGGATGGATGGATGGATGGCCCTGGTGGAGGATGAGAGGGGAGCTGTTGGAGTTCTGGATCTCACAGTCAGAGTGCTCAGATGGGAGAGGACCCTAACCCTAACCTTCTGTGGGAGGGTCTCTGTGAACACCTGGAGGAGTGAGTGCTCTTAAGGGTTTTCATTTTGCTGTTCCCCTTTGTTCTGGAGCTGTTCCCTCCAGCAGTGCACGTGTAAAGCGAGGCACAGACGCTGGGCTGACACTGCTGGGAGTAGTCAAAGGGGCTCGAAAAGGCGCTGTGGGTTCCAGTTACCCTCTGGGATCCTCCCAACCAGCTGCTTCAGTGGGAGGAGGCCCTGAGCTTCCATCGGTTCCAGCAGCTGGCTGGAAGCTGGAATCCTCATCAGGCTGGAAGCCTCATCTCCCTCGCTGCTGTTGAAATCGGAGGGATCCCGGCTCTTCTGCACATCCCAGCCGGCACTCGGGAGCGGGGTTTCCCGGCTGCTGGCGGTGTGCACGGCACCCAGGGCGTGCTGCAGCCACTGCAGCCGCTTCAGCCCTTGCACCGCCCTCCCCTTGTCGTGCAGGAGCTGGTGCTCGGTCAGTGCCCTCCTGCTGCGGGGGAAGGAACGCGAGTCAGGGACGGGGATGCTGCTTCGCATCCATCGGTCCCAGATGCTTCTCTGCGCTGGGGAAGGAGCGCTGTCTCGGGATCTCCTCTGGTCCAGGTGACCCCGAGGTGTGTTAAAAGTCTCTTTTCCCCAGCCCAGCTGTCGAAGAAGAAGTCTTTGGCTCACATTCTCAAGGTTAATAGTTGTTTATTATTTTTTATTTAAAACGTTTTCTGTCTGGCCTGCTGAGGTCTGTTCTGCAGGTCAGTTTGAGGCACACTGCCTGCCCATGGGGCTGGCGTTGTCTTTTATACTACAAACTACATATTTGATATTTAGAGTCATTTTCCAATACCTATTACCTATGTTAGACAGTGACTTTCTACTCTACACCAATCCCAAAGTGCAACCATCACCAAGAAGATGGAGGCTAGGAAGAAGAAGGGAGGACAGGACAACACCCAAATCCCTCCATCTTGTCCCCTCGACCCCCACAGTAAAATTCTTCAAAATTTCACCTTTCACCCTGTGACAACTACTGTTATGCTACTTAAACTTTTGTGACTTGCAATTGCCCATGTGGCTGGCGTTGTCTTTTATACTACAAACTACATATTTGATATTTACAGTCATTTTCCAATACCTATTACCTATGTTAGACAGTGACTTTCTACTCTACACCAATCCCAAAGTGCAACCATCACCAAGAAGATGGAGGCTAGGAAGAAGAAGGGAGGACAGGACAACACCCAAATCCCTCCATCTTGTCCCCTCGACCCCCACAGTAAAATTCTTCAAAATTTCACCTTTCACCCTGTGACAACTACTGTTATGCTACTTAAACTTTTGTGACTTGCAATTTTTCATATAAAGTTTGCTTCATGGGTTGAGATCGAAATCCCAAGTGTCTTTGGCTTCCTGCCAGGGTCTCCGAGCCCCTGCCAGGATTTTGAGCCATCCAGGGCATCCAGAGGGATGTCCTGGGTTCTGACACACTGGAGGTGCCTCAGGCTCCAGCAGCCTGTCAGGAAGCTTAAAGATTCCTGGAGATAGGAAGCTTGTGGGGATTTTAAAGGTATTTTGAATTAATTCAGAGATGGGATTTTTGAGTTGTTTTAGATGGTGTGATTTATTTTTTTATATCTTCTGCATAGGCAGGAAGGGTGAGTTTGGCTCACATCTTCACTGTATGGCTCAGAAGGTCTCAAGACTTCTAGTTATAAGACTTTTTAAGGATTTATTAACTAATAAAACACTGTCAACAAGGATATTTATGGTATTTACTTAATCTTTAAATATTTAATCTTATGGACTAATGCTACAGTGTAAGCTTTCTTAGCCAATTATGTTTTGACATACAAACCTACAGTACTTTACTCTAAAACTCTAAACTTTCTTCTACTTAGTTTAATGTGTCTCTGCTTTAAACTATAAATCCACATTCTCGCTTCTAGCACCTCAGTTTGGAAGCCTTTTCTAAAGTCTCAGATCAAATCCTGTGTTTAATTCTAAGCTTTGGCTTGCAGGCTCTCAGAGTTCCCTGCATTTCAGATTCCAACAAAGCTGAAATGCTGTGCTGTGCCCAAAGCTGTGCCTTGAATCTCCTCTTTCTTCAGAAAGCTAAACTGGGGAGACTGACAATTTGGTCTTTCCCAAACTTAGATTCTTTTCAGAGGTTTCAGTAGCAGAATAAGGCTCCCTTTCCATCACCTCAGTGTTACAGAATTCTTGGGTTTGTTTCTTTCCTTCCAGAGTTGAAACTCAGGAGTAATTTACCTGAAATCACTGATGTCCACGAAATAAAACCAAACTCCTATTTTCTTCAGATACAACAAAATTTTTGAGTCAACTGTTGACTGAGGAGGGCAGGCTAAACCTCAGATGCAAATGTTTCAGGATTCCAGGCTGCTTAGATAAGATCTAACTGCAGCTATAGGCTCCTACTGCACATTTGGATCTGAATGGGAACCTAAATATGGAATTTCAGCATGTGCCATCTCCATGGCTTCTGTTGAACATCCTTATGTGATTTGCCACACTGTGTTTAAAAGTGACAGCTGAAATGTGGTCCATGTTACACATCTAAAAATGCAATTGGTCTAATTTTATACTGGAGAGAGAGTGAGGTAAAATGGTGCTGTATCAAATACATCAAATTTTTCTTCTGCCATGCCTGGAGTATCTAAGAGCAGTGTAGAACACAGCCCATGAAATCAAAAGTGAGCAGTTTTCTAATGATATCAATGAAAAAAAAGGTAATATTACTTACTTTTCAAGGTCTTGGCCCATTGCAAAACAAGGGAAAAAAAGAATTGCCAAAAATGTAACTGTCTGCAGAGATCTCTGGGGCAGGAACATTTTCTCTCTTCTTTATATCAGCTCCACAGGACCAGAAGCTGATGATGTGATCAGAAATCTTTTCCCCTGTTCTTGCTTTCACCTGACAAAATGAATTTCAGCCTTTAAGCAGGGGTGAGAGTGGAGCACTGTGCTGTGGTAAAACACCCCAGGACCTCCCACATCATCCCAGACCCGTGGATTTGTAAAGTACACAGGAAAGGATGGACAGGATTCACAGGATATTTCTGCATTTCCTTGCTTAGAGTTCTAAATCTCCTTTCCCACTGTTGCCTCTCAATATAGCATTTTGAGCTCTTGTGCATTTGCAAGCACAGAAAATTATTTTAGGACTTGGAAGAGACTCTCCTGATCAAAAAACTTCACAGCAATTTGACACAAAGATCAGGATTGCTGAAAATCATGAAACACAAAAGGTATTTAAGGTGGAGCAGGAATATCAAGTTAAAACATGTCCACAGCCCTGGGGTTTGTGCCTTCAATAACACAGCTTTTTCCATGAGCAAGACAAGTGCTGACACCCAAATATCCAGGATTATGTTAGACTGATGCTGGATTTCTTTTCTGTGAAGAAGTAGATTTCTGGCTTAGGGAAGGGACAACTAGAATATGTAATTGTGCAACAAAAATTTATTATTTTAATCTATGCTATCATTTCATCCAGCTTTAGATCTGCTCATGGCATTGGTACACCCATACCTACCCATCCTTTCAACTCCACCACACCTTCATTGCCAGGTCTAGCCCTAAAATTTCTGCATTTTTGGTACTAATGACTGTACACTGCTTTAGGATTGGCTCCAGCCTAGCCCTTTATTCCTGTATTAATTGTTACATCAAAACCTGGAGGGACAACAAAACAAACGTTGTAGCATTTAAATTTTTATGTGAGAGTAGTAAAGACAAGTTCCTGTACAATTTTTTGTAGGAATAATTCTTTCTGTGCAGAAGAAATTTGGGATAATAAAAAAACTCACTATGTCCTAAAAAGTCTTGTCTTTATACTAACTTAAATATTGTCAGTGGCTGGATAATAAAGTAAATTATGCATTAATGGAACATAAATACACATCAGTTCTGTATTTGCTTGTAACAAGTTTGTTCTTAGTAATACTGCCCTAGTAATTTGTGAGTAATTTTCTTGGGCAATATGTTGAAATCAAACTAGATGTGAAATAACAAGTGAGTATTAGTTCTGATTAAATATACATGTGTATTAAATGCACATACATGCACATAAATAGACATAGAGATGTGTGTGTTAAATGCTGAGGGATATTTGAAGTTATGCTAATGCAGAACTGCTCAGACACAATAGAGAAATGACACTTTGCTACTGTGATCCACACTAAACTCTACATTAATTAAAAGCATCTCCCAGCTACAAAAGGAGCATTATCCACTTACAGACAATGGTGTTTGGATCCCAGGGAAGTCCTGACCTGCAGTCTCCTGCCAGCCTGTAGTGATGCTCCAGTGCAGTGACACCAAGTGCCCTTGAGCACCTTTTATAGCAGCCCAGAGAGCTCAGGAACAAAGGGAATGGGCTGCACAGCACTCCGTGACTAAGACCTTGTGCCAGGGAAATGAGACAGCTCCAGCAATAATAAATCTTGGATTTTAAAATATTCAGCTCTGACTAAGGACAAGATCACAGCTTTGCAGGCAGTTTCTTCTTCCTTTGCAGTCTCTCCTGTTTTGTGAGAACTTTTGATTCTAACAGAGCTTTGCTGCGCCCCAAGATGATGGGCAGGGGATATCCAACAGTTCCAGGGCTGATCAGGAAAAGCGTCTCTGGTGTGGAAATAGATTTTGCTCCTTTTCTGTTCTCATGGCTCAGGTGTGGACCCTGAGTTGGGTAAGAGGAATCTAAATTAACAGTGCTGGTGACACCTGCAATGTACAGTCAGCAAAGCCCAGTTACAGAATCACAGAACGAACCAGGATGGAAAAGACCTTTAAGATCATCTAGTCCAACCTATGTCCTAACACCTCCTCACCAACTAAACCACAGCACTGAGTGCCACATCCAGGCTTTTTGTAAACACATCCAGGACGGTGCCTCCACCACCTCCCTGGGCACACAATTCCAGTGCCCAATCATTCTTTCAGTTAATAATTTTTTCTGATGTCCAGCCTAAACTTCCCCTGGCGCAGCTTGAGGCTGTGTCCTCTTGTTCTGTTCATGGTTGTCTGAGAGCAGAGACCCCCATCTGACTACAACCACCTTTCAGGGAGTTGTAGAGAGTGATCCGGTCACCTCTGAATCTCCTTTTTCTCCTGGATGAGCAACCCCAGCTCCCTCAGCCATTCTTCATAGGGCTTGTGCTCCAAGCCCTTCACCAGCCAAGTTTCCCTCCTCTGGACATGTTCAAACAAGTTCAAATTACTCACAGAAAATCTCAGGAGCTGGTAAATAATAAAATCCCAGAATGGTTAGACTGGAAGGGACCTTAAAGCCCACCATCCCACCCCCTGCCATGGCAGGGACACCTTCCACCATCCCAGGCTGCTCCAAGCCCATCCAACTCGACCTTGGAAACTTCCAGGGATGCAGGGGCAGCCACAGCTGCTCTGGGCAACCAGAATAAGATTCCACTGGATTTTAATGTTCAGTACAAATTTAATTTAAATCTGTTGATTGTACAGTAAAAAAAAATATTTGAAATCTTGGAAAATGGGAGAAACTCACTTAACAATAAAAGTGTAAGTGGTAATACAGGCAAAAAGCCAAATTCTGATATGTTTTGAAACTCTGCAATTTGACACCACACAAGGTTTTATATTCACTGTATGACCTCTAAGCAGGTAATTTCAATAGAATTTGGATACTCAGGATGTGGCTGGATCATTACGCTGGAACTAGTTAAGAGGACCAGTTCCTGCTTCTCAAAGTGAAGGACAGTGAATGTATTTGCATTTGTCACCTCTGAGGAGCAATTCCCCGCGAGGATTGCAAACATCATTTGCTCAGTGTTTTCTGAAGCCATGGATTCCCTTCCCACAGGCACAGGGCTGTGTTCCTGACACAGCCAGGCTCAGGTGGACGCAGACACGTTGTCCTGCACACACAGGCCCCTTGCAGGGCTTCACAGCCTCTGTTCTCCAGCTTCCATGGACACCAAATTGCTTTTCATTGTGTTCCTCAGGGCAGCTTGTCTGAGCCCCACAGTGTCTGAGACACCCAATAAACATTCCTGACTTCATTACCTGAGTCCTGATCATTAAGGAGAGCTTCACCCATTAGAGTGCGTCACCAATTAAGGCTGACATTCGTTAAATATTGGTAGGTCAAGGCCCAGCTTCACGTCTGGGTCTCCAGGGCAGCACTTACACTGTTACACCAAATTATCCACTGTGGATCCCTTGGTTACGTCTTCAAGGATTAATAAGCGTTGGCCAAAGTCCTGTGAGAAGCATCTGGGACAATTCATCCATGAACTTTTTAAGTCTCCAGCGTACAATGGGTTTTTTATTGGAAGCAGTTATGGCATCTCCACCGGAAAAGCAACAATTGAGTGACCTCAAGCAGAGATGGTGACGTGGGATCAGGACAGGGGCACTTGGAGAGTGTTCTGGTGGTCACAGCACACTGCCATGGCTTTCCCCTTCCACCAAGGACTCTGGAGAAATCAGAATAACCAGGGTCGCTTTGTGAGGTCTTCCTGAGGTGAGACTGTGCCAGGGTTACCCTATATCCATGAGAGATACAGCATTTCTAAAGAAAACATAAAATGTGTCCATTGCACACTCCAGGCACTCACCCAGGAGGAAATGTTCCCAGCTGTAATGGGCTCAGTGCTGATGCCACAGGGGGAAATCCAACCACCAGCACTCCCAGGTGATATTTTTAGCTGGGATAAATCAAACTCTGTGAGAGGCCTGAGCGGTGCAGAGAGGAGCAGGAGGAGGTAAGGAGGGGTTTGGGCTGAGCAGACCTTGGTCCCTCAGGGCCTCCTCCACGGCCTGCTTGGAGCCATCAAAGGTTTCAGCCTTGCCTTCAAAGCTTCGCTCCCTCCCTCCGGCTTTTCCTGCTCCCTGCACGGGAGGCCTTTCCCGGGAGGGCCTTTCGCTCTTCCCTCACCTTCGGCAGGAGTTTTGGAGCAGGAGGGTGGTGCCAATTATAGTTTCCCAGGGAGTGATTCTTTTGTTTTTCTTTCCAGTCCTTTCCCCGGGGAGCCAGGTGGGGGAGGAAGGGAATATGGCCTGCTGCAGGGCATGAAAGAAAAAGGGAAGAGAAAGCCTGGAGGCCCAGCTGAGGGGGAAGAAGGAGCTGGGGGAGGGAACAGAAAGCAAAGCAAATGTGCAAATAGCCTCGTTAGGGTAAGGGGGATCCTCTGGCCTGGGATTTGAAAACTTAATTAAACAAAGACTGTGCTGCATCAAAGGGATCCTCTATCTGTAAGGCTGAGAGATCTGAGGAATTTTTTCCGTGTGCTGTTCTCTGTTATTCACCAGTAACAGCAGTGTGGGCTCCAGAAGCCTTCCTGCTTCCCTGACGAAAACATCAACTCTTTTTTTATTATCATTACTTTTGGGTTGTGGTTTTGTTTTTTTTTTCCCTTACTGCTCTTAGCCCAACAGACCCGAAATCCTGTGAGCTGCCGTGTGGAAAGCCGGGCACCGCCCTGCCGAGAGGAAACGCTCTGACCACACTCAGGGCAAACAGAGCTGCCCTGAGCTGTGGAGAAGCAGCAGGGCTGGTTGCCCTCCCTGGCCTCCCCCACTCAGAGACAGGAGGAAATGGCACCTCCCAGCAAACCACGAAGATTTTGGCACCATCACACCTGCGCTCGGTGCTCCAGGGGCATCACCAGCTCTGTGTCCCCAGGGAAGGAGCCAGCAGACCCACGGCTTCCATAACCATTTCAAGAGGTGAAGTTCAGCTCCCAGGAGTGAGTTCCAGGCTTCCCCTCCTTTCTGGGTGCTTTCAGCTCTTCTGTGTCACCCCCATGTCGCTGGGGACAGTCCTGTGCCATCTGGAGAGGTGCCAGCAATCTCATTCGGGAGGGGGCAAACTTTTCCAGGAGCAGTTTGAAATCGTGGCTGCTATGCACTGTGTACTGCATCATTCCAGAGAAAACTCCCATCTTCCAGGGAATTAAAATTAGAGTTGAACAGCAGTGACTCAGGCTCACTGTTTTAATTTTCCATTTTCTGATTTCAAGCCAGATCTACAGAAGCTCCTTGGGACTCACAGCTCTGTCTGAGCATGGTAGCAAGCAAAACCTACCCTGAAGCCAAGCCTGGAGCTGGTTCTCTTTTCTGCTCCAAATAGTCTCCAGATAGAATATTTTATTTGTGCAAAACAAATTCAGGTGAAGCTGAGACAAAGCCTCAGGTCCCTTTTGCAGCTTCTGTAACACCCACTGGAGTCTCTGAGCTTATCCCGGGTTCCACAGTGTCGCAGAACTCTCCTGAAGGCCTCACCTGAATAAAACCAAAAAAAAACCCCAAACCAAACCAAAAAAAAACAAAAAAGAAGGGATGTCTCCCAGTGCCATGGGCCCTGTCTCCATAAAAAGAAGCTCTCTGGGACCTGTCCCTGCAAGAGAATGTCACTGTGCTGTCAATATCTTAGACATGAGACACCAACAGTGGCAGAAGCCTCACACCTGGAAAGGTGAGGATGAAGGATGAGCCATTAAATGTCATCCAAGTAAAGAAATGTCACACTGATTAATCCCGAAGTGCTGAATCTTGGGGACATGCTGTGCTTGGTGCTGTGTCTTACTTTAGGTCTATGACATATAAATTGCAGTCTGTTGTTTCCCTCTCTCTTTACATGAAGTCTGAAGTAGAGATAAAAGCTTTCACTGTGTAAAAATATGTTTGAAAAGTGAGGAAATAAGGGACATGTACCCTTTAAACAGAAGAGTGTGTGGGAATAAGCTCATACACTGAAATGCATCTAAAGATCAGGCTTGTGTAGGTCTGTTTCTTCAGAAAACAGCTTTCACCAGGGGTGGGCAGGATGTGAAAATGGGGCGAATCCACAGGAACCTCGTGACAGCGGGCTCAGATGTGCCCGTGTGCAGTCGGTTTCTGACTGAAGATGCATCCTCTCCACCAGTTCCTGTTGTGTTTGAGCAGTGACATTTCCCACAAAAGGCCTTTCTGTGGGCAGAACCCTGCCAGTAAATAACTGGTTTTGTTGGTGTCTGGTTTTGCTTGAGGAGCAGCTCTAAGAGATCCTCTTGCAGATAGAAGTGCTCTCCAGTAAATATTATCTGTGTCCTGAGGTAACCAGAGCCCCAGGAGCATTTGGACAATGCTCTCAGTCACATGGTGGGATTTTGGGGTGTCCTGTGAAGGGCCAGGAGTATATTTTTGATAGTTCCTGTGGGTCCCTTCCAGCTCAGGATATTCTGTGGTTCGGTGATCCCTTAAATTTGGCTCACACAGCTGAGGTTTCTTCGAAATCATAACATCTAGAATGTGTTCATTTTCCTCTGAGACTGAAATCTCAGAAACCACGACAACAGTTTGACTGGAACACCTTACTCCAGAGCAGTGTGGTCGTGGATCCTGGTCTGGGGGTTTATAAAACATTTAACCAGTGACATTGGACACAAGTGGTAAAAAACAGTGGGTGCAATGCAGCAGGATTTTCCAAACACAGCAGGATTTTCCAAACACTCACCAACATGGAAGGAGGGAATGATGCAGCACAAAGTTTCCACCATATGTGACATGCACAGGGCTGGTTTGGGGACCAGGTTTGGGTCACAATCAAAGCACTGGCTTTGGAATGACACAAGAGTTGTGTGGCTGTGCTGGCACATCCCAGCCCCAGCTCTGGGAATTTGGCTGAGCACTCTGACCTCTGCCTTGTGCCCCGTGATGGGCCACATTCAGCTTCTGAATAACACCAAAACCAAACTGAAAACAAATTATGTTTGGATGATGTGATTTTTGTGGACTGTGATTTATAAAATGTGGTGACAGGCTTAACCCCAGGAAAAAAGTGCTTGAATAGAGCAGGTAACATGGGCTAGGTGAGTGCTGAGTGCTCTGTTTGCTTTTCAGCAGGTGAGCCGACTTCTGGATAAATCCTTTGTTCCCAAGTCTGTCACCTGGAATTATCTTCATACGTCATGTGTAACTTTGGTATGAAATTAAAAGTTATGTTACGATTACAAGGTTGTCCAAGTTGCTCTCTAATATTTGTTCTGTTTCTCTTTTAAATATCCATTGTTGCAAAACAAATCATATTTGAAATGCACATTATGCGAAGTGAGGAGGGTCTGGGAATGCTGCAAACCCCCTTGGAGAAAGGAGGTGAGTGCTGGAAATCACCTCAAAGAAGTCACAAAGTGAAATGGCTGAACAGCTCCAACCTTCAAATTATTTCCTTTGTTTGTGTTGCCTCAGGAAATTAGCCATCAGCTAATTTAGATTACAATGGATTAGATTTCCTTAATTAAAGGCAGGTAACTCTCAGATAACTGTATACACAATTAAGATACTTTGGAGCATTCATTACCTCAAAATCATTGCTGTGTTTCTGTCCCTTGGCCAGTTTTGATCCTTTGAGGATTTTACTGAGAAAAAGCTCTTAAAAATAATGGGAGATGCTGCAAAAGATTTTTGAAAATTCCAATTAATTATATCAGCTGGTTATTTTTAATTCCAGTTGGGTTTCTGGAATTTTGGTAGACGAGGACATCCCATCCTCTGCACAGCTCCTTTTTGGAAAGCAGAGTCAACCAGCATTATTTTGTACTCAAAATGCCTTTTTTTTATATTATATGATTTAAAGTATTATTAATTATACCTGTACCAGATAAATTTGCCTTCTCTGGCCCATGGCAAAGAGTTGAAGTCTGGATTAAACCCAGCTGTGAGGGGAGGTTTTTGGGAGGTTTTTGCAGCAACAACCCTGGGTGAATTTCTTGTATTACCTGATAACTGAAATCAGGAGGTTTGTTATCAAAGGGAAACCCTTTGGAGCAAGTTAATTGTTTAATTAGAGGTTAAAACTCATGTTGTATGTACAAATATTAGGTACGAATGAGAGTTTGGCAAAGCACATCAACATGACTGCATATCTGTAACTGAAACTCCTCGTTCAAATCCTCTCGTTTTCTCAAAAAAAAAAAAAAAAAAAAAAAAAAAAATCAGTTCCGTCCTTTGTGCCTCAGTAAGCCAAGCCGAGCCCGGACATAAAATTTACCAAAAACTCCGCCTTACAGCAGTTTGTTCAACGCATTTATTTCAAGCTCAGGGAGAGAAATGGGTCGGAGAGAACTGAAGCGTTCAGAGGTGTAAACCCTACAGGGAGGGACCTCATCGGGTCAGAGACAGAAGGAAATAAAACTTTATTTTTCATGTTAGCCGGAAAAGCAGCAGTTCTGGGGGTGTTACCGCTCTCTGATTTCAGGGCTCGGGCGGGGCCCCCTCAGCGCTCCCGCCATTACCGCCAGAATCCCTCCCGCGCCCGCTCGCGCCGTGACGCCACCTGTCAATCAGCGCAACGACGCCCTCTGATTCGCTTTCGCCTGGCATCACGTGGGAGAGGACTAGCCGTATATAAAGGCGGGCGGGGTCGTTGCGAGCCGCCATTTTGTCCAGTGAGGAAAAGCGGAGCTGGGGTCTTGCTGAGGGTCGAGTCGGCTGAGTTTAGCGCGGGCTCCCTTCGCGCGCCCTCCCTCTAAGCACCGGTGAGGATCTTCACCCCGGAGGGCGGGGGGGGAGGCGGCAGCCGCGGTCTCGGTGCCCGGCAGGGCGGATGGAAGCGGCGGTGGCGGCAAACAAAGAACAGCCGCCATTTTGTAACGCCGGGCCTGGGGCGGCGGCTGCCGCGGCCCTGAGCGGAACCGGGCGGGGAGGCGGCGGGTTGCCGGGAGGAGCCCGTTCTCGGCCTGCTCCCCGTGGGGTGTGAGGCCAGGCGGGGTGGGAAGTGCCGCGGGGGCGGTGTGGCGGCGTCCCGTCCGCCAGTGGCAGCGCTGGTCCCTCACGGCGCGCCGAGGAGCAGCTCCGGAGCGAGGCCCCAGGCACTGCCCGCGGGGCTCGGCGGGAGATGGCGCTGCCTTCCCCCCGTTCGTGCGCGGATCGCCCTGATCCTAATCCCGATCCGGGAACAATGGAGCCTCCCCCGCGCAGCGCCCTCTGCAGACCCCCCCGCGCTAAGAGGAAAAGGGGCGCAGGGACCTCCCTCCACAAATCTAAACAGTGAAAGTAAACGAAATTCACCGAAATAGTAAATTTTAATCACAGTGTGGCATAGCAGCTCTCTTGTTGGGTTTTAAGTTTTTTTCCACCCTGCTGGCCCCTTCCAGTGTCTCCACCACAGCGCATTACTGCTGAAGTTTTAGGGGGAAGTATCCAATAGAGTGACTCCCTTGGAAGTGAACAAGCACATGCGATGTGTTAAATATAAGTGAACTTCTTTTTTCTTGTCCTAGCAATGCATCGTGACTCTTGTCCGCTGGACTGCAAGGTCTATGTGGGTAACCTTGGAAACAATGGCAACAAAACAGAATTAGAGCGAGCTTTTGGCTACTATGGACCACTGCGCAGTGTATGGGTGGCGAGAAATCCTCCTGGGTTTGCCTTTGTGGAGTTTGAAGATCCCCGAGATGCAGCTGATGCAGTAAGAGAGCTAGATGGAAGGTAAAGTGTGCTTGTCTGGTCAAAATGTGAGACATTATAGGAGTGATACAGTTTGAAATTGTGAAGCTTAAGCTGCAGGACTAAGGTCTTGACACATTTCTTATGCACTGTTTTATTTGTATGATGCTAAAAGGGTCTTCTTATAGTGCAGCAATAGAATCCCAGAATGGTTTGGACTGGAAGGAAGCTCAAAGCTCATCCAGTCCCATCCTCCTCCTATTCCAGGCTGCCCCAAGCGCCATCCAGCCTTGCCCAGGACTCTCCCGGGGATCCAGGGGCAGCCCCAGCTGCTGTGGGCACCCTGTACCAGGGCCTGCCCACCCTCCCAGGGAACAGTTCCTTCCCAAAATCCCATCTATCCCTGCTTTCCTCCATGAATAGCATTGTAATGTTTAATTTTGCATTTCACAGTTGAACTCCCAAGTTAGGAATTATTTGCATCTCTTTGTGTGTGTTAATTAAATTGCAGGTGGTGTTACTTTAAAGAGGTAAAACTGATCGTGGACACTCCTTTGCTCTTTCCCTGCCTGCTTTACTGGCACAGCAGTTTTGAGAAGCAGCCAAACCTTTTTGTCCGCCAAAGAATGGTTTGGGCTGGAAGCCCATCCGGTTCCACCCTGTGCCGTGGGCAGGGACACCTTCCACTAGATAGCCTGGGTTGCTCCAAGCCTGTCCAGCCTGGCCTTGGACACTTGCAGGCAGGAGTCCCCCGCAGTCATGCTGGAGCTGACTCGGGGCACTGTGCTTTGATGGAACATTTTTGCCTGTATGCATTGTTCTCCCATCTCGTGGACTGCGTATGCTTTATCCACGCTGCCTCCTCCCTGGCAGTGCTAACCAGAGTCCCCCTCTGTTCCCAGAACGCTGTGTGGGTGCCGCGTCCGAGTGGAGCTCTCCAACGGGGAGAAGCGGAGTCGGAACCGTGGCCCCCCTCCGTCGTGGGGCCGGCGCCCTCGGGATGACTATCGCAGGAGGAGTCCCCCTCCTCGGCGCAGGTACCTGGGCACAGCACAATCCTAGAGCTCTTGGCACAGTTACCACCTAGCATCCTAGGAGCAGGCTTGTTAAAGGCATGTTGATGGATGGCATTCATCTATCTGATCATGATTCGGAAATGACAGATGCCAAAAAAAAAAAAAAACACCCCAAAATCAACCCCCCACAAAATCGAGGTGAACTTGAGTTGTGTTGAATGTTGTTGGCTTTTGTCCATAGGTGACTGTGCAGTTGGTAGTCAGTGCCCTCTGTCCTGGGCTTATCCTCCTTCCTCTTAAAACCTGCTCATCTTCTAGTCACACTTTCCCTTTCTTCCCCATACTTCAACTTAGGCTGTTCCTTTCCTTTACTCCATAATGGCAAAACATGACATACAGCAGTTTAGCATTTCCATGCCAATGGGTTTTTCCACTTTGTTTGCAGAACTTAAATACTTCCCAAGCAGGCAGCTGTTTAATAGTAGATGGAGTAACAGTTGCTCTAAACATCTGGAATCTTGACACTTTAGTGTTAGAGTGGAAATAAAGCATCGTGTGATGATCCTGTCACTTGAGTTTGCAAACCCAGCTCTAGCATGTAGCAGGATTTTTGGGAACTGGCACGTTCTTGGACCCAGACTAGTTTGTCTGGCAGTTTAAGTGTGCACCGTGGTTTTTACAGGACTGAATTTACCTGTGGCAGGTGAGTGAAGTCCTCCCGAGCCAGGGTTTCAAGCTTACCCTTTTGCTGTTGAAAAAAAATAACACATTAGGAGTATTTGTTAGCTAATAGATGGTTGTACTGATGGCTTGTTTTTCATTTTTTTTATGCTTTTTGGTCCATCTATTAATAAAAATGAACCCGTTACAGAGTCACCATCATGTCTCTTCTCACCACCCTCTGAGTCTGCATTAGCCAGCCAACTAGCCCTTTCAGCGTCATGTGACCAGCGCGCCCCATGCAGCTTGGCTGGTGTCGTTTCACATGACCCAGGCATGGCCAGTCGTCAGGTTGCACCGCCCTTTGGTTCCCGAGCATGCTGTTTTCTCTCAGCCTTCTCTCCAACCTTAACCAAATCGGCAGCAGCCACCTCGACCGCCCACACATTCCCGGCCAATCAGCTCAGCTGTTTATTTACCAAATGTCTTCACAACAACTACAGCAGCAGCCTTCGGCTAACAAAAAAGCAGGAAAAATCCACAACACCCCCTTCGCCAACCAACTAAATACAACGCAACATCTGGCAAAACCTTTTCAGCAAATTCTTCTTGGCAGTCAGTCCGGCAGCCTCACCTCACCATTTCTAGCTTGTTGAAACCAAAGACTTGTAAGTTTTTCCTGCTTATACAGTTTACTGCTGGTTAAAATAAGGAGTAAGCGGCTTATAAGTAATTACTTTTCTCAATCAAAGGCTGGCTGTGCATAATTGAGTGGTAACGTACATATGTTGCTTGAGAAAACTTTTAAGGGTGATATGGAAGCTCTTACACTGTGAATAATGTAAAAACCAGGATATTTGCATGTGAGATGCCAAACTAAATTTTTAATAAAGCTCTAACAAATGTAGCTTTTCCTTGCCAGAAAAATCCTATCACCTTTAAATGGTTTTACTAACAGTTTTCAAAACTTAAAACAATTACTTTTTGGGATGAACTGGGCCGAGCTAAGGTTATATTTTTTAATTTTTTATTTTTTATAAGAAAATAGTCTAAACACACTCTATGGCATTAAAAATTACAATCACAAATATGCAGTTCTAATGTAGCACTTAATGGCATTATCAATATTGACACTGAGCGCATTTTCACTTTTTTTTTTTCCACTTGATATCTCTTATGTCTTGTTATGGACCTTTTTGGCTTGCATGGGTTCCAAAACATTTGCTCTGTGCTATTTTTTTTTTTTTTTTTTGGAACCACCTGTGGGACTTTGGTGTGGTGTTCTGGGCAGTGTATTTAGTTGAAATGGAAAGTGTTGCATTGGACAACTCCGCTCTGACGCGTTCTTAGTTAAGTGAATTCGTGGTTGGAAACGTGCTGTTCACACTGAGCTTGGTTTTACTGCCTAATCTTTCCATGCCTTTTACTGGATGATGGATGCCAGTTATTCTTGGCACGTTCCCTGGGCCCAACAGTGAGTTTGACAAGTTGGGAAATGCCTCACTCCATTAAAGCTCAAAGAAGGGATGAAGTGCCTCACATTTGGTTTTCTGGTTCTAGATCACCGCGAAGGAGAAGCTTCTCCCGGAGCCGCAGCAGGTACGGATCCCTTCCCTACCCCAGGGACTGCTCCAGCCTGGGGCGTTGAAAAGAACAGCCCCAAACAGCTCCACGTGTGGGCTGTGCACAGTCACTAGTTTGGTAAAAGAAAAACAGATTTGCTTCCGTCATACTGCTTGCCTGGAATTACTGAGCTGTTTGGAGATTCCAGGGATAGCAGTGGAAAGATCCTGAGAACAGAAATAATTTCCTTTTTGCAGCTGCCTGGCATCTTTGTTTTCCCCCAAAGTTTAAGTCTTAATGTGCTACTCTCACAGATACTGTGAGCATGGGATCATTGAGCCCTGAGGTGGGAAAAGACAATTAAGATTGAGTCCAGGCATAAATCAGAACGTGATTTAGTGGGATTCTGCAAAAAAAAACCAACCAAACTTCTCCAAGTACTGCATGCTTGTTTACAGCACGTTATAAGCTGTTGGCTGAGGCTGATTATTCTTCCCTCAAGAAAGGGTTGATAGCAGTATTGGTGACAGGCTTCCCCTGGTTGAGTAGTTAGAAACTTTGACTCCTATGGGGAAGCTCCTCAGGGAGCCTCCTTGGCCTGATGAAGCTCTGCTCTGATGGTGGTGTGATCTGTACCAGGTCCCTCTCCAGAGACAGAAGAAGAGAGAGATCACTCTCACGGGAGAGGAACCACAAGCCCTCTCGCTCCTTTTCCAGGTCTCGCAGGTAAGGAGAGCCTTCAGTGTTTGTGGGTCTGAGTAAATGTGAAAATGACTTTGTGCCTTGTTGGAGATCACTTCTAGTGTCATAGGAGATTCTTCACCTTAAACAACAAAGTACTCAGTTTTATTAAATGGACAGTATTTTTAAAATGCTTGAATGTCACCTGCTGATTGCGGCTGGGGGGCTTGAAGGAGAATCTGCTGTTCCTGACACCTGATCCTAACCTTACCTGTCTGTTCTTCAGTCGCTCCAGGTCAAATGAGAGGAAATAGGACTGTGGGAAGGAGCTGTGTACAGGAAGTCATGAGATCCGAGGCCAGGAGTATGTACAGAACATTGTTTTGTTTTGAGACTTCATAAAGCTTGGTGCATTTTTAAAATGTTTTAGCTGTTGAACTTGCTTTGTTCCTTGTATCTTGTAACAGGTGGCAAATGTAAAGATGTGAATCTGTATATGGTTCTGAGCAGATCCTATGATTTGTAATATTAATGGTTTTCCAATGTACCATTAGATGTGGGGTGTGTGTGTGTGGAATGGCAAATGGTCTGTGTTGTGTAGCTGGGAGAGCAGGGCTGGGCTGGGGGTTGCTGGGGCTCAGCTCGAGGCAGTGTGCAGGAATGGTGTGTTCCTTGTGGGATCAGGGCCAGGAGCAGAGCAGGACACAGGTTCTCCATAGCCCAGATCTGGGAAAGAAAGTAGTGAGCCAGTGGCAGGGGGAGGGAAAGGGTTGGGGACTACAGCTTCATCCAGCTCCAGTTCTGACTGAGCTGCTTTATATTCCATGAAATAAAACTTTTTAGCTATAGGGTCAGTTAATTTTGTACTTGGTGTGAGTAGAGTCCTTAATTAGATGATTGTTGATTGACCAAGTATTCCAGAAGCTCTGAATAGACCAAATCCACAGCAGAACTGACACCTGGAGTGGATGTGTTGTGTCTAATGGTACATTGTAAACATTAGTTATTAAACATTTCTTTACTGTACAAGAATTTTCATGTCACTTGTAAAATGTCTTTTGTGAGATCCTTGGGATTAAAGTTTTGGTTACAACTCGTTGTTCAGTATTTAACTCGTCCCTGACTGACAGTCACCCCACCTGGCTGTAACACAGCTGTGAAGCGTCCAGCACAGCTGTACCTGCTCACCTGTCTGTGCTGGGGTGCAGGGTGCCACTCCACCATGGCAGTCAAATCCTGTTTTACAGGTTCAGCTGGGGTGCACAGTAGCTAAAACCACCTGACTTCTTGCCTAACAGTGAGCCCTGCAGTGATTCCTTAGAAAACCAGCTGGGAATGCAAAGGTTCACCATGAGCTTTGTGTGCCAGCTGTGGGCTGGGAACAGCAGCTAAGGTATTCATCCCATCTCAGTCTGGAAACCAAAACTTACCCTGAAAATTAAGTTCCTGTAGAAATGCAGCATGGCTGGAGGGCAGATGGAGCTGCCTCACTGCCCAAAGGCTCCCTTGCACCTGAATCCCAGATTGCTCCATTGGTTCAGTTGTGTGGTTTAGATTAAATCCCTCATGATAAACACTGGTGGTGGAGTTTCCTTCCCTTGGTGCTTTCCAGGCAGGGACAAGGAGATGGTGAAGCTGTAAGAGAAGGATGTGCTGGTGGGTGGTGCTGCTGAGCTCGGTGTCTGGATGGATTTATATTTTTAATGACCTTAGTCTTGGTTGGGCTGGGTCTTGAAAGTCTCTTCCAGCCCGTCTGAGGCTCTGTCGATGAGTTAAAGACTGCGTGTTGCTGTGTCTCCCACCTCGTGTCTCAGAAACGCAGGGTGGCCGCAGGTGCTGCGAGAGACAGCCCGAGCTGCCCCTGGAGCGGGATGCGGCGGTGAGCTGGGAATGCCCGGCCCATCCCGGCGCGGCGGGCCCCGTTTGCCCTGCGGAGGGCGAGGAGCGGCGGGTGGAGCCGGCTCGGGCCGTGCGGTGCCGCCGGTGCCCGGCAGAGGTCAGCGCGGCTCCTCCGGCCCGGGGCCTGTTCGCTCTCCGGACTTCGCAGCCCAGCTCCGGGTGGGGCCGGGGGCTGCCCCGGGCCCCGCTTGGTTCCGTTCCCTTTTTCTGCGTGCCTCTGGCAGTGTCAGATGTGCAGAAGGGTCACAGCTCGTGGTGCCTCTGCCGGCACAGACTTTCTTCCTGTGGTTACCTGGGGGAACAAGGAGCCTTCAGTAGTTCAGCTGCTGCAGAGAGAGAAATCTCAAGTGCCAGAGACAGTGGGGAAGTGGGTTGTGGTTTTCATGTGCAACAGTCTTGTGGAACTGGAAGCATTTCAGTTTCAGGTTTCTGACTCTCTTGCTCCCCAGCTGAACGAAGAAGTTGCTCCTGAGATAAGAAGTGTGCTGGTTTTATGTAATCAGGCGGAGGTTTGAAGGGAAACACAACAAACAGCTCCTAGAGAAAGATATGAAATGTACAAATATTTATAAACACTGACTGGACAGTCCTTCCCACAGGGTACAGGTAATGAGCTATTTTTGATGGACCAGCACATTTGTGGATTTCAGGCATCTCCTTCCTGTCTGAGGGAGTGACCAGCCTGGGAGTGTTGTGTTTAAAAAGTTTGCTCTCAAATTAAATGTACAAGGAAGTGTTGGTGTTCTAAGGCCAGGGACATCCCTTGCTTCTCCCCAAGGATTCTGACACCACGAAGAGTCACCAAGCAGTCTGTCCTTATACTTCAAGGCTCCTTGGCAGAACCTCAGCCACAGCCCTGCTCTGGAGACCCCTGGAGTGATGGGAAAATTGCTGCTGCTTGGCACCTTCCAAATTGTTTCAGGGCCTCGTTTCATGGTGCTGACAGTAATGATTTACATGGTGTTTCTGATTTGGGGAGAGGTTTAGCTGCCCCTGCTTCAGGCAGGAGCATTCTGAGGTTAATCCTCAGAGGTCCTCAACAGGGCCTGAGCACATCCTGGTTATTTTATGCACTCTCCCTGGGGAGAGCATTGTATGCAAATGGGTTTGCAAAGAAGAGGAGCTTGTTTTTTTCTTTTTATGTACATGCTGCTCTTTGTTTATGAGCAAAGATCATGTTAAGAATGTGCCTTGCACTTAGAAAGTGGAGAGGTTAAGGATGTCCTTGCTTTTGTTGGGATTTGTTCCACTGGCCTTCAGACAGGGTCGTGCTTGGGTGAGGAGCTGTGATCATCCCAAGCACTGTCAGTGCTTCTGGTTAGGCTGCTCCATGTTTCAGGATGACATGGCCATGTATGTACACCAGTTAGGACAAAAACTGGAGAAAAGGCTGACAGATGATTTTAGAAAAACAAGGAAAAAATCCCATGAAAATTAAATTAGTTTTTGTCTGTTCCACTCAAATTCATGGGGTTTTAGGGTGCCTTATCCTGTCAGAGCTGGCCCTGTTCAGAAAGCTGAAGGGAGTCAGTATGGATCATACCCAGTGTTGATTTCAAAGCTGAGCCTTGGGAAGGATTGCTGCTTCCCTATGCTAAAAATCCCTGTCCAGAGGTGCAGCCTGGCTGTTTCTGGTTTCTCCTCTATTAAATTGATTTGCTTCCCCTCTATGAGCAGAAAAGAGCTGCAGAGTCCAGAGCCAAACATTGCTCTGTGAAAGAAGAGCATTTTTCCTCTTGGACAAACAGGTGTGCTGTGTTACCCCCCCTCATCCTCCAAACCCATCTCTTTCTGGAGCTTTGCTCTGCTGTCCTCTAGCCACAGCTGGAGCTGCAATGTGTTACTGATGGAAGGGCCTTGCATTTCATCCTCTGCCTTTGCATTTCCTTCTTTTTGAAACCAGAGAGACACCACAGTGCCCATGGATCTTCTGCAGCAGCCTGGGGCAGGTTATACCTTGTAGCTCTGAACACCTCTCCTGCTTTGGTGGGGGTCTGGCAGCAGAACCCAGTGCTGGAAGGATTTTTTTACCTATAAATGTTTTCAGGGTTTTGTGTTTATTAATAAAACCATGGAATCACTAAGGTTGGAAAAGCTCTCTAACATTGAGTCCAAACGTTCCCCCAGCAGTGCCTGAGCACTTCTGCAGCTTTTTACTGCTGTTATCACCTCTTTTCAGTTTCCAGTTTTACTTTCATTTGCCATGATGTCATCACCATGAGCTGCCTCAATGTCTCTTGATACACAGACCCTCAAAGTGGCTGAGTGTTAGACAAACGTATTCCTGCTGGATTTAATCCCTGTACCCCTGTTCAAATCCTGCCCCAGAAATACTGTCCCAAAACGTGAGCTGCAGTCCCCCCCACAGGTCACCCTGCTCTGGTGCTGTCACAGTGCAGAATCTCTTGGCTGAAAAAGAGAAAAAACAAGTGAAACAGCTGGAGCATCAGCCCATTTTGCAAACAAAGGGCTGAAGGGCAGGAGTGCAATTCCAGTTGCTCCAGTTGGACCTTAGCTCCGGCACGGGGCGATGGCACCGTGCCGTACGTGCCATAAAGAGGCAGCTCCCCAGTGCCTGCTGCTGGAATGCAGCTGCCTGCAGCTTCACACCTCAACCTGCCAGAAAGAGGCAGAATAAAGCCAATTGTTGCTTGGCCATGCTTAGCAGTTAGTCAGGGGCTTGCTGGAGATGAAGCCTTATCCTGGGCTCTGACATGAGAAGTGTTCTGGCTTCCTCCAAGCACCATCGCTGTCCGGGGTTGCTCTTTCGTTTCTGCAGTTTCACTGGGGCATGGCCACGAGTTCTCTGTTAATGCCTTTCAAACAAACACTGCTGGGGACTAAAATAAACACGGGATCCAGACAAATATAAAATAGACATGCAAGAGGAACACTATGTTCATTCCCAAGTGATTCATGTGGCTATTATTTAATAATTTAGTGGCTGACATAACTTGGAGTTGAACAAATCTTCACATTGATTTGGGTGGTGTTTCTGCTTGCTCCTCTAAGTCATTTTCCCCGTCAGATTTTCTGTGGGAGTGATCCCAGTCGGAAAAGGGAAGCACACGTCCTTCCCATCTGGATCCTGTCACTCCACAACCTCCCTGGCCGTGAGGAGATTCCTCCTGCTACAGTCACACTGTTGTTCTTGGGCATTTTGCTGGGTAACACAGAAGTTGTCGTGTGCCACTGGCTGATGCCACCCCCAGAACAGCCCGAGGTGTGTGACAGGCCCTGGGCAGCCCCAGCGCTGCGTCGGGACTGCGCTATCGGGGTGCAGCAGGGGTGTCAGGGTGGGGCACCGTGTCACTCAGGCTGTCATTTGGGAAGATCACCCCTGCCAGCTGTGAGACAGGCATTATCTCCTTGTGGGCAGAGGCTGCTTAGAACATGAATATTCAAAAATATTCAGCAGGAAGTCTCGGCGCTGTCCCAGCCCTCCCTGCTGATGGAGGGTTTGCTGTCAGTGTTTGATACAAAGTGTTTGCAGTCAGTGTTTCACGGAATCCCAGAATGGTTTGGGATGGGAGGGACCTTAAAACTCATTTTGTTCCACCCCTGCCGTGGGCAGGGACACCTTCCACTAATCCACGTTGTTCCAAACCCCATCCAACCTGGCCTTGGGCGCTTCCAAGGCTGGGGCAGCCCCAGCTGCCCTGGGCACCCTGTGCCAGGGCCTCAGCCTCATGGCAGGGGAGGATTTGTGCCCAACACCAGTGTTATTACACCTCGTGCACTGGCTGCTGCTCTTCCTGCTGCTGGATTGATCAGCTTTTCATGCACTTGTACTATAAACTTTGTGGGAGGAGGTTGCCCCAGCTGGGGAGATAAGCTCCAGGTGTGGTGTGCTGCCACTCCTGCCAAGTTGTCCTTGCAGCTGCCTGGCTGACACGTGCCGCTCAGGAACTCGTGGATGAAACTCCGCCAGGTTTGGAGCCAGGAGTTCCCCTGTGCAGGGAATGTTTGACAGGGACCCATGGGGTATTTTTTTGTCTATAGATGTTTTCAGTTTCCTGTTTCATAGAATCATGAAATCATTTAGGTTGGAAAAGCTCTCTTAAGATCATCAGGTGTGTTCCCCCAAGCACTGCCAGGTCCAGCACTAACCCATCCATACTTTTTTTGAAATATGTCCAGGGATGGTGACTGCCACTGCTCTGGACAGCCTGTGCATGTGCCTGACAACCCTTCTGGTGAAGGAATTTTTGCTAATATCCAACCTAAACTTCTGGTGCAGCTTGAAGCTGTTTCCTCTCATTCTGTCCCTGTTCCCTGGCAGCAGAGCCCAACCCCCCTAACTGCCCCCTCCTGTCAGGAGTTGTGCAGAGCCAGAAGGTCCTCCCTGAGCCTCCTTTTCTCCAGGCTGAGTCCGACAGCTCCCTCAGCCACTCCTGGTGCTCCAGACCCTTCCCCATCTCTGTTCCATTCTCTGGACACACTCCAGCCCCTCAATGTCTTTCTTGCCATGAGGGACCCAAAACTGAGCACGTACTCAAGGTGTGGCCTTAGCAGTGCTCAGCACAGGGGCAGGGGCACTTCCCAGCTTTACAACATCCCTCTCCCTTTGTCTCCCTCCTGCTCCCATTGTGGGTTTACAATTGATCATCCATAAATCTCTCAGTGTTCTGCAAAGCTGAGGTTTGTGCAGAGGTGGGAAGGGCTCTGGTGCACCATCGCTGCTGATGGGTGAAGCACAGAACATTTTAAACCCTGTTTCCATCCTCTGGGGCACTGCTGACCACAGTCCCAGGTTCCAGCAAATTTTCTTTTTTTTTCCTGAAACTGAAAGAGAAAGTTTTATTTTGGCATCTGGAACTCCCCAACTTTAATCTCTGTGGCACTGGGCAGAGCCCCTCTAGTGTGTGGAGCATGTCCACCCCCACGGCCCAGCTCGGGGGGGCAGCGGGGTGGAAGCTGCTCCTCCATCCCCATCCCGGAAATCCTGCGTGACTGACTGACATGGAGGAGGAAAAGTGCAATCGACCCTTACCCCGTGTCAAGGTGGTGGCTGCCATATCCTCACCCCTGCCTTAATTGCCATCTCAGCTGTCCCCTCCCATCACCTCTGCTCTGCTCTGGGCTGTGCACGAGTCATTGCGCAAGGCAGGGCTCTGTCTGTCTGTCTGTCTGGGGTCTGGCCCTGCTCCTGCCCTCCTACAGATCCCATTTCATGCCATGTTCAGGGTCTGCCTGCCCCTGGCTCTGCCCCTTCCCTCCCTGGCTCCCAGCCCCGCTCCTCGCCCCCCAGCACAAAGTGAGTCACGAGGCTGTGCTGGACTGGGGCATTCCCGAAAGGTGTGACTGGAGATCCCAGGAGATGGTGACACACGCTGAGCCAGCGGGTGTTGGGATGGGCAAGCAGGCCAGTGTGCACGTCCCAGAGCCCAGATTTGTGTGGGACAACCCAAAGATGCGCCATCCTGGTGTCTGGGTGCTCCAGGCAGAGGGTGCCCCATGGAACAGGGGTTGTTTCAGAGGTGACATTGTGACCAAGTGCTTAGTCAGAGCTCCCCATCCTCACCTCCTTCTCATGGCTTTAAAGGGCCAGCTTGAGTTCCCAATGGATTTCAAACCATCCATGGCTTGGAGAGCAGCAGTGCCACACGTGCTGTGCATTGGGAAGAACTTACATCCATTGACAGCTTCCAGGGGCTGGGCTGCACCGAGAGCTGCACGGACAGGAGCAATCCTGCCTCGCTCTCCCTCCACTCGCTTATCCTGCTGGGTAAGGTCCTGCTGTTCCTCCCTGAGATGTCCCTGGGGAACTGCTGGCTGTAAAATAACCCCCGGTGGGTGTTTTGGATGGAGCTTATTCCCTGCAGGAAGCACTGCAAGAGGCTGGAGCCGCTTGTCCCAGTGGGTGTCTGTGTCCCCTCCGCTGCCTGCCCTGTCCTGCCGTGCTCGGGGCCGTGGGCAGTGAGGTGGAGCAGCGAGGGAATAAAGGGGCAGCCGGGTGCAGGGTTTGGAGCCAGGTACTGCGGCCGCCCGGCCGTACTCCGAACAATGAGGCCTTTGCTGCCAGCAGAAAAACCCCACAAAGCTTCCAAGCTGCTCATGGAAAGTCAGTGAAGCAATTACGTTAATGACTATGAATGGGGCTAAAAACAATCTTGGATGAAAATGAGTGAGGGGCCGAATGAAGCGACCGATTCATAGCCTGGCTCCCGCATCCAGGAATATTTCCAGTAAGCAAAGGCCTTGTTTTAGGACTGTCTCATCCCCTATTTGTGCTTGGTGGGACTCTATTTCCACTCTGCTGGCTCTGGTGTCTCATCAAAATGCCTTCATAAATGGGGCAAACAAGGGCTGGATATGGCAGGGGAACAGTCAATTAACACGATCCGAGTTCTTTTAGGGGCAGAGTTAATCAAGCATTCAGCGTTTTGTCATTCTTGTCTTTCTTTCCTGGGAAAATCCTATTAGTATAAAATCACTTAATAGGACACTTCAAAGAGCTGATGGGAAAACAGGCTGCACTGGGATACAAACGCCCTCCAGCTGAACACTGGGTTCATTTAGACTTCTGCTGGAGCGTGAGGGTTTCATTAAAAGCCTTCACGTTTCCCACTTAAAAGAAAAAAGCTTGTTAGCAGAGATAATAAAAAAAAAAAAAAAAAAAAAAAAAACACAGAGAAAAAACTCTTGGTGATTTGAATCTTGCTGAAGAGGCTTTTTAGTGCTGGAATACTCAGGACTTTGTCACTGGCAATCTGCTGTCCTGGGTTGAGTAATTTCCACCTGCCTGGGATGTTCTGGCAAATAAAAACTGTTTGAGGAGGGGAAAAAAATCACCCCCATGTCCCATGGAGTAGGACACAGCCCTGGCTGGACATGTGGGGTGTAGGATGTAGGTTCTGCAGGACTGAACCCCATCCCCGTGTGCTGATCTCCCCACTCTCTGTGCTGAGGCAGAGGTCCTGTGTTAGTTCTTGCCATTTTCAGAAATTCACTTTTTTGCAGAGTTTATGTTTATCTCACCTTGAAAAATAAATGTGCCCTGATCTCTGCCATCTCCATCCCAGAAGACCTGAGGGATGCTCATCTGCCCAAATCTTTGCTGTTTTCTCCTCTGTGCTGGTTGATCTAACAGGAATATTACTTTCCCACCCCAAAAAACCCTTTTCACGTAGACCTTTGACCACTAAATCTCCAAACCATGCAGAATCCCTACACGCAAGAATCTGTGTGCCTTTAAAACAGTCCCAATGAGCACGGGGTGGACCTCAGTGTGTTATTCCTGTTATAAATAAAGTTGGCTTTCGTAGGCAGGTTTATGAATTGTTAATTATGTAACTTTATTCTGAATTGTTAATTAATGTAATAAATTGTTATACCTAATTTATGTAATAAGTTATGAAGTAATAAGTTATGGGGTTAAATGATATGAGTGATATGAGTGCCCACTAGAAGGAAGGGAGGCAGTGAGGGCTAGGTGAGAGAATTTTCTAGAAAGTTACCTCATGGAATGATAGCATTAATATGGACGGTGATTGGAAGATTTGCCAGGCAATGAGGCCTCGGAATTCCAAAATGATTGGCCAAGAAGGCCCCATCTTATGGACCAACAGCAACCAGAAAAAGGACCAATTAACAAGTGGATTGAAAACGCACAATCCTGCACCTTTAAGAGACTTTAAAGCCCCTGGTGCTGAGCCCCTGGGGTCTCTCTATGGTCCTTAGGTCTGGAGAAACACCTTGTTGCAGAAAGACTGTTAGTGTTACTTCTGGCTTGTTGCGTAGGCCTTAAGCTTACCTTGGGGCCTCCTTGGATTTAATAAACAGGCACTTTTTCTTTTCAGGATCATCAGCCTCCTTTACTTTCTTTTTTCCTGTTTACTACATTCCTGTAAACACAGTTTCACATTTCCCCGTTCTCCATCCTATCCAAGGCTGGAGCATTCCAACCCTGATCCCTCCATCCGACCCAAGCCGTTCCCTGCTCCGCGCTGGAATTGCCACCCGTGTCCCCGTGGCTTTTGGGGGTGCTGCTTCCCGAGTCAGAGGAGGACACGGGACAGGGACGAGCCTCAGCCAGAAGCGATGTGCCCGGGCACGTTCCCTGCCGGATCCCTGGCTGTGTGCGGACGGGCTGAGTCACAGCCCGCTCTGCCTGCCGTGAGTGATGTGTTTGCTTCCGTGTCTGCTGAGGCTTCCACTCCCTTCGGCTTCTGCGGGACCCACCCGGGGAGATCCCCTGGGAATTAAACGCTCCCGAGGGCTCCCTGCGGCCGCTGCTCAGTATTTGGGTGCCCCCGGTGCTGGGAAGGAGGTTCCTTTGAAGGCTGTGAAATATGCAGTCGTTTAATCTATTCCTTTTGCTTCCAGGCATTGGGATGGGTTATTCAAGGAAACGATAAACATGGATTCTCCCACGAACACACTCCTCCCCGGTGGGGGCTTGGGAGCCCTGGGGGGAGCGAGCCCAGGACAGGGGAGGTGACAGATCCCACACTGTGGCTATAAATGGTGAGAAGGAAATAGCCCATCAGTCCCTTGGTGCTGATCCTGGTCCCAGGATGTGTCTGCCTTCCTTCTCCCCCTTCTCCTCCTCCTCCTCCGTGTTGTGGATCAAACACCATGAATCACCTTTGGGATTTTCTATTTTTTTTAAAGTTCCTGTATCGCCTTCTTAATTACTCTTCCCCCTACCACCCCCCACTGCAGACGTGCCCATGGACTTCCTGACCCTGACCCTGACGCCATCCCTCTCCCCACTTCCCATTTCCAATAACCCGCTCGGCTGAGTCTCCTTCGGTGCCGGCGTGGCTGGAGCTCCCCTCTCCCGGAGGAAAGGAAGCGAGAGTGGAGTTTGCAAGAGCCAGAAACCCCCTCATATCCCCCATCCCAGGGTGTGGGCAGTGAACCCTCACCTCACCAAAAAATCACTGAGAGTTACTTTCCTAAGGGAAAATCTACATCTGATTGATTTTGTCGCTGGTTTAGTCCTGGGATGAACCCCTGGTGTAACTGGGACATCCCCAGCAGCCAGGCTGCTTGGCTTATCTCACTTTTTGAATCCCTCAGTCTTGCACTGGTGGCTCTGGGGCCACTCCGGGTTGCACAAGCTCCTTCCTCTGCCACTTCAAAAAGCTGCTGGTTCGATGTTCCCATTTCCTTCTGGGCACTGGGGGGCAGGAGGGAGGTCTTCTATGGGAAAAAAGGGATGTGTTTTAAGCAGGGAGCATCCTCTGGTAAATGCTGATTCATCCCAGAGTCCCAGGTGGCACTGGAGCTGCACTGACGTGGGGGATGCCCGGGCTGGGGCGGTGCTGATTGCATCCCTCACATCCAGAGGGAGCAAACCCACACCTGCAGCTGGCACAGGGCTGGAGCTTGGCAAGAAAATGATCCACAAGCACCCAGTGCTGCTGCTTCCTCTGCATGAGGCTCTGAAGGCTGCTCCTTGCACCCAGGAGCAGAAATCATTCCTAGGTGGAAAAACCAGTGACAGCTTCCCTGTCCCAACTTGCCCCCCTCCTCTGCCTATTGTGAACAGAAAGACAGGATGAATTTTGGAGCCTTTAAGTACAGACTGCACCTTTACAGGATGAGGTTTTGGAAGTGTAGCATGAATTTAAGATGATTTCCCATTCCCCATCTTCCTTTCACCTTTCCTTTCCATCCAGCCGTGCTTCTCTGGGGGATTGGACAGCCACCACTGAACCAAATTCCTGCACCTTGGCACAGCTCCACAGAGTGGGGACGAATAATTGTGAAATACTCCAGCAGCTTGTGGCAGCCTCCAGTCAAACATGCCCAAACATATTTCCAGCTGCTCTGGCCAGTGGGAAGCTGCTGCTCCAGCTGGAAAAAGCAGGAGTGGTCTGCACACCAAGGGTCCTCCTCAGCACCCTGGTACCTGCTGCCTCCAGGGGCTTTCGAGGAGACCTGGCATTCCCAAGGGATCACTTTAACATGGAACTTTGTCACTTGGAATTGTGCTGTCACCTCCTTGTGCCCATGGGAGCAGGTTATGTTTGTCTCTGTGTGCCCCAGCCGTGAGGGGACTGCAGGACACGTTCCCTGTGCCCCACTGGGCTGGCTCTGAGGGCATCCCTTCCCTTCTCAGGCTGCCAGGCAGGGATGGAGCCACCAGCCAGGCTCAGGGCAGCTCCCTCCAGGCCCAGCAGAAGCTGACCTGTCTTCACACCTTCTCTTGGATGCATTTTCCAGCTAAGCCACAGAACCCCTCAAATCCTTGCCACAGGTTCCTGCAGGACATGCACAGACTTGTTCCTCCTCCTCACCCCTGCCTGGACATCTGCAGGACTCAGAGCAGCAGATCCTACCCCAAACACTTTTTCCACCCACAGTGGGTGCTGGGGCTCAGCTGCTGGAGCAGAGCCAGGCTTGGGGGAGACAATCCAGTTGGAGAGGCCGGGGGCAGCCCGGGATGGGTTGGGCAGTGCCTGGGGGCCAGGGGAGAATCATCACCGTGTGGTTCTCAGGTTGGCATCCTGAGGGGCTGAGCCACCCCTTCTTTAATCCATTAATCTCCTTCCTGCAGTGGCCCGGTGGGTGGGACAGCCTGGGTAGGTCAGGACCCACTTCGAGCTGCCTGAATTCCTGCATGTCCCAGCTGGAATGTGGCACCCCTGGATCCATTGCTGGGGGCTCTTTGTACCCTCTAACAAGGAGATCTCTGCCTCCCTCACGGGGACATCTCCCTGTCCCCTGACCCCTCTAGGAAGGGAGTCTCTGCATTTCCTCATGGCGGGGTCCCTGTATTCCCTGATGGGGGAGATCCTGCACCTCCCAGGGAGGGAGGAGGGCCCTGTATCTCCTGGCTGAGGTTTCCCTCTGGTCCCTGGTGCCGGGTCCCTGCACCCACACAGGAAGGGGTTCCCCCTATCCCCTGATGGGGGTCCCTCCATCTCATAAGTGGCGTCCCTGCACTCCCCAAGGAGGGGGGTCCCTGTATCCCCTGACACAGGTCCCCGCCGTCCCTAGCAAGGGGGTCCCGGTGCCCACGGTCCTGGCATGCCCGGGTGTCCCCTGGCACCGCGCACATTCCCGGGAACCGGGATGGGAGAGGAAGCGGCGGTAGGGGCGAGGAGGCACACGCAGAACGGGGGGCCGGTCCGGGGCGGGGCGGGAGGGAAATCCCGGGCGACGCCGGGACCGGCGCCCGGCCCCGCCTCGCCGTCCTATAAAAGCGGCGGGACGCGGCGCGCACTGACACAAGCGCGGAGACGGCGGTGAGTGTGGGTGGGGCCGGGCGACCGCCGTGCCGGGCGGCTCCGGTCCTTCGCTGGCCAGGGAGGGAGGGCGAGCGCCGGTTTCCCCCGGGAAGCGCCGGTTTCCCCCGGGAAGCGCCGGTTTCCCCGGGAAGCGCCGGTGCCTGGAGCGGGGGAAACGCCGTAGCGGGGGCGGCTCCCCCTGGAGCCCAGCGTGTCCCCAGCGCTGGGGAGAGCGGGGCGCGCCCGGTGCCGGGGGTGGCGGTGCCGGGGGTGGCGGTGCGGAGCCCACCGGGAGTCCCCGGAGCCCCCCGGGGGATGCGGAGTCCCCGGGCTGGGTCGCGCTCGCCCCTCGGTGGCGGCGGGGCGGGTGCGGGGTGCGGCGCTGTGCGGGGCGCGGTGCAGGGTACGGTGCGGGCGCGGTCCCGGTCCCGCCGCCGAGCATCCTGCGGGTCCGGGCGGGGACCGGTCCCTCCCCCCGTGCCAGCCCCCCGGACCCATCGGTGTCACGAACCGGGCGTTCTCTGCGCGGGATCAGCGGCTTCAGCCACTCCCGGCTGCGGGTGCCCCCCGCCCCTCCTGCTCGCCCAGCCTTCCCCAAACTGGTGTGACTGGTCCTGGCTGTCGCAGGTGTCTGTGGAGCCCCGCTGGGTTCCCCAGGGGTGCTCTCATCACCCAGCTCGGCTGGCAGAGGTTTTAATGGGGCCGTGCACCTGCCACTCCCTCGCCCAAATCTTGGGGTTCCCGCGGCTGCCGGGAGCCTCGGAGCCCTTGCTGGGCAGAGGTCGCTGGAAGCAGCACCAGTCCCATGGGAGGGGACGATGACCCGGCCCCGGTCCCTCCCTCGTTGGTGGCTTTGGCAATCTGCAGCCATGAGTCAGGGCGAGCGTGTTATCTTGAGGCTCCAGGGTGGCACCTGAGTCGCGTCGGTGACCTGAGAATGGGGACATCGGCTCGTGACGCAGGCGGGGAGGGCCGGGGGGTGTCTGGTCAGGGTGACGGAACGTGTCCCCCTCCCGCTACCTGCCCGGGCTTGCCTGGACATGCTGGGACTTGCCTGGCAGTGAGGTCACCCCTGTCTGTGTGCTCAGACTGCCCGGAGATAGGAAGCTGCATTTCTATTTTTACTCGAGGTGCTGAGTCTGAGCGCAGGGTGCCCATGGGGGTGGCCACAGGGACTGAATGTGGACCCCGAGCCCCCGGGCTGGGCGCTCCCCAGCTGCCCACTGGCACACTGGGTTGGTGACATGTCTGGTAATAGGATCATTGAATCATTAAGGTTGGAAAAGATCTCCAAGATCCTCGAGTCCAAAATTTGACTGATCCTCCCCTTGTCAGCTAGACCAGAGCTCTGAGTGCCACATCCACTCGTTTCTTGCATGCTTCAAGGGGTGGAATATGGGGAAGACAATGTGGCACACGTAATCCAGAGGGGCTGCAGGTGCTGAATTTGGGGACAAATCTTCCCTGCAGGAGGCTGAGAAGTCACTTCTTGGGGAAGTTTGGGGATGGGGAGGATCTTTTGTGGCCTGGCTTTGAGAGTCCCAGATTAGGTGGGAAATGGGAGCTATGAATCTTCCTTTTTTAAGCTGATTTAATGAGTGTGGTTGTCGCAGTGGGGGCAGGCCTTAGCTGTGAAAATTAAAATCCCAGAGCAGTCCTGACTCTTATCAGCTGGACTCAATGATCTTTTAGGTGTTTTCCAACGTTTAGAATTCAGATTCTGTGTCAAGGTTCCTCATAACTGTAGGGGTGTAGTGAGGGGTCCATTATCCCCACATGTGTCAGGGGAAGGACTGCTCGGATGGAAAGGCTTTGTCACTTACTGGGAAGGTCAAGGCTTTTGGCACCGATTTGAAAAAAAACAAACAAGGTCTTGTTTCTGGTTACCCAAGAGCTCCTTGCAGATAAGGAGGGTGGTCAAGCTTGTGGCATGTTCTTGCAGTTCCTTGAAGGTTTCCTTACCACTGAGTCTGAGTTCTTGAGATGAAGAAACTGGCGAGAAAAACATCCTGTTGCTTCACTTGCCCGTGTGCCAACTTGCTCTTGCCTGCATGGAAGTGGGAATGAGCAGGCTGGGCAGTGTCTGGGGACCCAGGGGAGCATCATCCTGGTGTGGCTCTGAGGCTGGCACCCCGAGGGGTGTTGTGGGTGGAGCGGTGAGGTGCTGGATGCCCTGACCTGGCAGGGCTTTGCCTGCTGGAGGAGGAGTAGGGAATGTTGACATCTGCACCTTCTGTCTCGCACTGGGCTGTGTCTGACCTCAGCCATGCTCAATTGCTAAAATCTCCAAAGTCAGGGTCCAGATGTGTCAGTCCCCTCTGGGCTGCCTCCCTGCAGACCCAGCCCAGCTTGTCCCACCTTGGCTACCGTGTGCTTTGCCCTGGTGGCCAGCACTCCCCTGTGTTTGCTCCCATCATCCCAGCCCCCGTTAACTCGCTCTGGTTTCCCCGCAGCCGCCACGATGCCGCTGTCCCAGAGCAGGGCTGGGCAGACCCCGTGCAGCAGCAAGGCCTGCAGGAACCTCTTTGGCCCCGTGGACCACGAGCAGCTCCAGCATGACTTTGAAGACAACATAAAACAACAGCTGGAAGAAGCTCAGCAGCGCTGGAACTTCAACTTTGAGACAGAGACTCCCCTGGAAGGGCCGTTCAAGTGGGAGAGGATCCTGGTGGCTGAGCAGCCACCCCAGGAGGTTCACAGCCTGGTCAGGGCTGTCATCAGCAGTGACAGCAGGAGCTCCTTGGCCCACAGGGTCCCTCCCAAGGAGCGTGTTGGCAGGATTTGCCCCGAGGAGGCTCAGCAGAGCTCGAAGGTTTACAAGGCTGGTTCCCTGCAGAGCTTGAAACGTGGGCAGACCACGATCAAAGGTGAGCACTGGGGGTTGGTGTCACTCCCTGGGGGCTTGGTGGCATTGATGTCATGGCAGGGACAGAAAGGGGACTTGGGTGCCAGAGCCCTGCCTGGCTCTTGGGCATGGGGAGGGGTCCCACCCTCCCTGGATCTCTCCTAGGGAAGCAGAGCCCATCTTGCAAAGGGAAAAAGGCACCAGCTGGGTGCCTTTTGGCTGCTGGGGTTTGTGCAGGGGACTGGCATTGGGCCTGTGGGTTTTGTAGCTGAAGATGCCCCCAAATTCATCACCTTCAATTCCAATGACCTGATCCAGTCATAGAATCACAGAATATTAAGGAGTTGGAATGGAACTTAAAGATAATCTTTAAGGTCCTGTGGGCAGGAACACCTTCCATTAGCCCAGGTTGCTCAAAGCCTTTATCCAGCCTGGCTTTGAACACTTCCAGGGTTGGGGCATCCAAAACCTCCCTGGGCAACCTGTGCCAGTGTCTCACCTCCCTCACAGTGAAAAATTTCTTCCTGTCCTCCATGGTCAGGGCCTGGACTAGAGCTGCAGATGAGACAAACAGCAGAGATGATGCAGACTTACAGCTCTGCTCTCCAGCAGCTTTGCACGGGGGCTTTAGGGTGAAACCCACCTGGGCTGGGCTTGGGGTGCCTCCCTGGGGACACCTCCCTCTTTCTGCCCTGCTGCTCCCAGCGGGCTGGAGCCACTTTCCAACCCTTTCCTTCTTCCTTCCAGATTTCTACAGTGCCAAGCGGAGGATCGTCCCTGCCCAGCCCCGGCCGTGACTCGCTGGGGCAGCCGCTGCCCCCGGGGCGAGCGTGGCTCCCCTGCCCTGTGCTGAGCTCTCCTTAGCAATGTAGAGTCTGTAGTTCCCTATTTATGAGTTGCTCTGGGGTCCTGAGGGACCTTCACTGTGTGCAATGTAGAGGAGGAGCCCCACGGTGGGCTGAAGGAGGACTGAGATGGACCTGGTGGGATTAAGGCACTGCCCTGCCTGCAGAAAAGTGTCCTGTGCCCTGTGCCTGTGGGTCCAAACACCGTCCTTGTGCTGTCCTGCTGTCCAGCCGCGGTCTGTCCCCTGCCTAGGGGCCGGTCCTGGGGGACACTTGTGTCCCAACCACCTGGTGGCACCAGATAACTTTAAGAAAAGTTACTGGTGTGGCTTGTAGAGCCCTGGGACACCCCTGCTGCTGGCACATGAGGGTGGCCCTCTGTCCCAGCAGGCTGGACCCGAGCACTTGTCCGTGTGTGGGAGCAGAGTGATGTGGAGGCTGCTCCTTCCCACGGCTCTGGGCAGAGGAAGCTGTTCCCTGGATAAACCTTCCTTGGGGTGACTCCCCGGGAGCAGCCACCAGGGACCAGCACTGCCCCCAGGAGGCTTTGGGATCCCCTGCACTCTGCTGGCCCCAAATCCCACTTTCTTACCTTGTTGTTGGCTTGTTGAGTGGTGCTGCTTGTCCCCGTGCCCCTGCCTGCCTCAACACTGACACCAGGCTGGGGAGCCCCTGCTCTGGCTCTGCTGGGCTCCTCTTGGAAGAAGTCCTGCTCAGCAGCAGGGGTGATGCTGAAATAAGGAATTGTAGCTTATTTTCCTGGACTTTTTCTCTTTTGGGGCTGGCGGGGAGAGGACCCTCACCTGGCTCTGCTCTGGGACCAAGGGATGGCCTGGAGCAGAGGCTGCTCAGTTCCAGCACTGAAGGATGAGTCCCTGAGGGACTCGACACTGTCAGGTCTCGGCACTTTCATGGAGTTCATCTGCTGCTCTGCTGGATTTGGACTCTGGAAACTGGTGCAAGATGGTCCCAGGAAGAAGAGGGACAGGGTTGATCTCCCACCTTGCACCACCATGCACTTTGCTGTCGGTGAAGCTGCCAAGCTCCCAGCACTAAATGTTTATTTATATTTAAAATAATGCTATGAAGTATATGTGGGGAGAGGGGAAATACCTGTTTGTAAGTGTAACTCTGAATAAACACCTGTGCAAAGGCATTCTGGGTTAATGTGGGATGGGGAGCAGGGCCTGGCTGGGCGAGGGGAGTGTTCCAGGGACTGGAGATCCTTCTGAGGGTGCAGCCCTGAGCTGGCATCTGCCTTTGTGAGGGCTAAGAGGGATAAAGCCTTGCCACAACCTCTGTGCTTGACCTTGTTCCCTGGGGACAGTGGTCTGGTGCTGCCACCATGTCCCCAGCAGAAGCCAGTGCCACCTGTGTGAGCTGTCCCTGGAGACCCCCTGTGGCTCCTCTGTTGTCCCCATCATTCTCCCTTCCCCACTGTGACCCTGTTCCCCCTAACCCTCAGCACCCAGTCCCATGGTGACTCCCCTCCAAGCTGCTCCCCTCCTTAACCCTGTAAAGGAGTGCTGGGTGCCCAGGGTGACCCACGCTGTGGGATGGGGACACCAGCATGTGCTGGCACTGCTGGTGGAAACGTGCAGTGGCATTTCCTGGGTGGGGCTGAGATCCCAGGGGAGTCAGGGATGTCTCTACTACTGGCTGCTTCCTTGGAGGACTGGGCAAGGCTTGGATGGAGACAAGTTGTGAGAAATTACCAGATTTGAGAGGATCCAGATGAAAAGAAAGCTGATGGCAATGACAACCTCATGTTACTGTTCAGCTGAGAATCCCTAAAGCCTCTGCCTGTCCCTGGAGTGAGGGGTGACACCCGTGCAGGCCCATGGCCCTTGACACACGCTCAGCCTTTGAGCTGCTGCCGAGTCAAACCCTACAGATTTAGCCCCTGTAATCTTTCCCCTTACGTCAGTCCTTCCAAACCCCCCTGGCTGCTGCCAGGAGCTCCCCTCTGCTGTCACCTCCCGTTTGCCAGGAGCAGTAGCAATGAAGGAAATGAGAAATAAACCAGTGAAACCCCCTTGTCTGTGCTTGTGGCTCTGGGGAGAGCCAGGGTATGGCTCTGCTGGGCACCAGGGCTTGAGCTCTGTCCCTGGGACACTCCAGGACTTTGTCCCCCCAGCTTTGGGACAGAAACCAGTGACGGGCTCCCAGCAGCTGGGGCATGGATGGAAACCTCCCACACTCAGCCCAGGCTGTGTTTTGCTGCTCCCACTCCAGCCTGGCCTCACACAGATCAGGGATGCTGAGGGTCAAACCCCCACAGGGGGAGGGTCGGGTGGTTCCCTTCCCTTGTTCACATTCAATCCCCTTTCACTGGCACCTTCCAGCATCTCCTCGGGGTTGGATCGTGCCCTCTCTCCCGGGCTGTGCCCTCTGGTGACCTCTGCTGATCTGCTGGAAGCAGGATGCCAGAGCCTTGCTGGGCAGAGGGCACAAATCAAGCTATCCCAGGGATATTCAGGGTTTTCCCTTCAAAAGGGAACATTTTCTCCTCAAATCCTTAGGGAAAACCAAAATCCAGCCATCTCTGTGCAGCAACAAACATTGCAGAGGCTTGGAGGGTGAGGACACACTGAGCCCCCCAGCCTGACCGAGGGGATGCTTCAGTTTGGGGTAAGCAGCTCCAGCTTTGCCCAGAGTGTGCAGAAGAACCAGCTGAGCTCTAGCTGGCCCTGATGGAGCGGATGGACCTGAGCTGGCTGCTGCTCCGTTAGGTTCAACAGCAAATGAGCAGAGTGTGCCTGGTTCCCAGTGAGGGATTTCACCAGTTTAGATGGGCAGAGAGAGCTGGGGCATCAGCATCCAGCTCACAGCACCTGCCCGGGGAGCCTGGGCTCAGATCTGCTGTGGGTCAGGGGATCTTTGTTCGAGTTATGCCCTAGAGATAACAGTGTTTCCTCCTGCCTGAATTCTCTTCACATTTTACAGTTAAAGAGCCGAGAAAATGCCTGTGGTCCATCTGATTCCCTGTGCCTCATGAAGCAGAGAGGCTGCAGCTCATGGGCAACCAGTGGGTTTAAAGCCAAGTTTATAATTCAGGCAGGAGCCTTAAAAAACCCATCAGAGAACAGCACAGGGAGGACATCTTCAAATTCTGGGGCCAAAGAGCCTCCACAGAGGGGATTTTCAGGTTGTTCTGTCTTTGGTAGGATGTTATAATCCAAGGACTAGATATATATAATATAGATAATCTTGTATTTTGGGTTATTTGGAGCCTTAAAATAACATTTGCTGTTTGTCTGCTGTTCTTCCCCCCACTCCAAACACCTCCCAGCCCCGGACATTGCAAACCAGGAAAGGACAGGGACTTTGCTGCCTTCCTGAGGGCACTGGCAGTGCCTTTGCAGAGCTGCCTTGGGACCTGGGGACTCTGGGGACACCGTGACCCTCTGGATGGGTCCTTTCCACACGCCACTTGCAAGGCAGCAAACAGGAAATGTGTGAGCACAGGCAGTTGGTGTCACCCCAGAACGGAAGGTGCCTTGAGTAAGAGAGATGAGAGCGGGGGCAGCTCCGTCCCTCTGAGCTGGGGAGCCCTTGGCCCCGTGTGCCCCACACTGAGGGTCCCTCGTGGGGAGGGTAAGTCCTGCTGCTCTGGGGATGGCTCGGGCATCACCTTAAGAAACAGAAAAGTGGGGGAAATATGGGTTTTTTCTTGCTGTTGGTGATCCAAGGGGGCTATTTCCTGCTGCCTGTGAGGGATGGTGGCTGGAGGCTCCTTTCTGAGGGCTGGGAGCAGCGCAGGGTGCTTTGCGGGGAGGCAGGACACTGGGAGCTGGTGATGCCATGGGGGGGCCTACTTGGCTGGGGGGGGCACAATTCCCATCCCATCCCATCCCATCCCATCCCATCCCATCCCATCCCATCCCATCCCATCCCAATCTCCCTGCTCGCTCAGTGCCTCCATCATGCTGTGGGCTCAGCTCACCTGCCCTGGAGCTGGAAGAGGAACCAGGGGCTTCTCCATGCCCTAAACAACCCCCCTGCCCCCCAGAGCTCCCACTTCTGCTGTCTTAGAGGCTGAGACCACCACAAGGCTGTTCCTGGTTCTGTGAGACACCAGCAACTCCACAAGACCCTCTTGCTTTAAGGGGCTGGTTTTGGGCCCTGTTCCCATTTCTGATCACACAGGGATTTAGAGGATCTGTTTCTCGTGGCAAAGGAAGGGGGCAGAGGGCTGGAGGAGCTGCTGTCCCCCCAGGCTGGGAGTGGAGAGCTGGTTCAGCCAGAGCGAGCACGGCCCCGGCTCTGCGTCACCGCTCCCCACGGCTGCGGTTTCCTTCCCTCGCAGTTTCAGCTTTGCCACACAAAGAACAGCCCCTCTTGGGGATGGCATGGTGGCTGCTGGTGACACGGCCACCCACCCGGGCTGGGGACAGGGCACTGGGGTCCCCAGCTCAGGTCCCACAAGCCTGGGTGAGCAGCAGCATGGTGGAAACCTGCCGAGGGCTCCTGCCCTCTGCCCGGAGGTGACTCACAGCTGTGAAAACTGGGGGAGGAATTTTAAAAGGTGCTGCTGAGCCCTGAGAAGGCAGGTGGAACCAGCACGTCCTGCTCAGACCTCCAGCATCACCTTGGCTGGTCCTTTGCTGGTGTCACCTCCTGGCTGTGTCACCTCCTGGGTGGCCCTTGCTGGTGCCCTGTGCATCCTCCACGGCTGGGGAAGAGTATGGGAAGATTTGGGATAGGTGCTTGGCTGGTGGCAGGAGGAGTGTTCAGCAGGTGGGAGCTGGGCTGGGAGCCCCTGGGATGCCTGGCAGGAGCAACTGTTGCTACTGCAGATCCAGGCTCTATTTGTGCCGTGCAATCGGAGACAAGGCCTTCCTTCCCTTCCTGTTACCAAATCCTCCTCAGCAATCAGGGTCTGGGCCCTTAGGCACAGCAAAATGAATTTCCAGCTCTGTCTCTCTCTGCTGTCTCCCACCAGGCTGGAGCAAAGGTGCCCAGTGAGGGCAGGGCGGGCCGAGTGTCCCCTCCAGGCCAGGCCAGGCCCGGCCAGGCCATGTCGGAGCGCCGGGCGGGCGCCAAGGGCCGGCGCTTGGGCTCCAGCCGGCGCAAGCAGCTGCAGGAGAGCCCCGGGCAGGCCCTGGCACCAGCACCTGGGCCCAGTGAGGAGCCACCATGGGCATCTGAAATAGTGCAGAGGGTGCAGCACCTGCTCAGCGACAGGGACACGGGGCAGGCGGGAGTCGTCACCCGCTCCGACATGCAGGTGAGGATGGAGCTGTGCCCTGGGCTCCAGCACTGCCAGGGTCACTGGAGATGGTGTGACGGATGGGTTTCACCCTGATTTGCTTTGGTTTTAGAAGCTGCATGAGGAAGGTTTGCCGTGCAGCAGGGCGGAGCTGGAGCTTGTGTTCGATGGGCTGGATGCCGCTGGCACCGGGCGCTTGGGCACAGAGGAGTTCACGGCCGGGCTCCGTAAGTGCAGCCTGGGCTGGTCCTGGACACGGTCCCGGGGCTCTCCTGGGGGATGTGAGGTGCTGCTTTCTGTGTGGCACAGGATAAATCATCCCCATGACTGGCTCTCAGCTCCTGGCTCACCTGGAGCAGGGTCCTGCTGTGTTGAACTGCTTTGTTGAAGCCATGGAGGGGGAAGTGTTGGGGTTTGGGCTTTGCTGGCACTGAGGATTTGGGATATCTGTCAGCAGGGCAGTTCCTGAGCTCCCAAAACGCTGCCAGGGAGCACCGGCGGAGGAAGACGGCGTCCCGGAGGGTGCGGCTGGTGCTGCCCGGCCCGGCGCTGGCAGGGGGGGACAGCGAGGAGCGCAGACACTTCGCTGCCTTTATGGAGCAGCTGGGCACAGGCCACCCCTCTGAAGAGTAAGTGCCCTGCTTGGCACCCGTGGGTGTCCTGCAGGATGGATAGAGGGGGAAAGGCTTGGGGCAGGAGATCCCCACACAGGCAGGGAGCTCGGAAATGCCGTACAGGCGCCTTTGGCCTGAGCACAGGAGCAGGGCCACAGTGACCCCAGAGCTCATCTGGGTCAAAAAGTGTGAGTTAGGTGACTCAGCTGGCCTCACTTTGGGGGTTCTGGAGGGTGCTCACCCCAAAACACCCCTCTCCCTGCAGACAGGAGATCTGGCAGCTCTGGGTGAAGCTCCGGCAGGACGAGCCCCAGCTGCTGGACAACCTGGAGGGCTTCCTGGCCAGGATGAGGCAGCGCATCCAAGAAGCCAGGAGCGAGAAGGAAGCTTTGGAGCTGACTCTGAACAAGTGAGTCACGCCAGGATGGTGCACAGGGATGGGACAGGAGGGATGGGGACAGGGATGGGGCCCTGGAGGGCCATTCCAGCCGTGTGGAGAAACCTGGATGCTTCAGCGCACCCACCAGCGGCCGGAGCAGAGGTTTTGCCAATGTTTGGGGTCGGGCTCCCTCTACAGTCACGGAAGGGATGGCAAAAGGGCCGGACTCGGACTGCCGGACTCATCCGTGCCGGGTGACCCTCGGGCAAGCCCCGAGGCTCCCGGGGTACTGTGTGTGGGGCCCCAGGGCCTGCAGCCCCCGGAGCGGGGTGTCACAGCCCTCCCCGGCCCCGCTGTCGCCACAGGCGTGTGGCCGAGCACGACAAGGACGTGCAGCAGCTCTGCGAGGCCCTGGAGCAGCAGATCCAGCAGGAGCAGCAGCGGCTGCAGCAGCAGGTGGGTCCCAGCTCCTCCTGTCCCCTCGCTGTCCCTGCCGGGGGCACCCAGCACCCCAAACCCCCTGGGCAGCTGCCACTGGGTGAGTGGGTGCCAGTGTCCTTGTGCCACCCAGAGCATGGCCCGGAGCCAGCAGCAGGGCGAGGAGCTGCAGCGAGTGCTGGATGCCAGCGAGAGGGAGGTGCAGCGCTTGGTCACGGCGCAGATGGAGGTGGGCTGGCCCCAAGCCCCTTTGTGAGTCAGGGGTCTCTGGGCTATGCTGTAACACCCCCACGGTGCTGCACAGCCCATCCCGGTGCGTCCCCAGCAGACCTTGCTGCAGTTTGTCACACAGGACCCTCCCTCTACACCACATTTGCCACCCCCATCCTGCCCTCCCCTCCATCCCCAGAGGGCACAAGTTGAATTTCCCACCCACCATCCAAAGGGAGGAGGGGCGTGTGAAATTCAGCCCCGGGTCTAGAGGAGGTGGTTATGAATTATTTTGCATGGGGATTTTTGGCTCTGAGTGTCCTGGTTGCCACCCCACAGCTGGAGCAGCGCTGCCACAGCCTCCAGAGCTCCCAGCAGGTCACCAGCACGGAAAACCAGCAGCTGGAGAAGAGCAACCGGGCCCTGCAGCAGCACCTGCAGCACCTGCACCAGCAGCTGCAGCAGACCCAGGGCCACCTGAGGACGATGAGGGCTACAGTGGCTTGGGAGCACATGGGGGAGCCCGGGTGAGTAGCTGAGTGACCGCATGTCACTCGTGTGTCCCCACAGACATCATTTCCTCCTGGTTGGGGAATGAGTTGGATGGGCCTCAGCCATCACGGTGCTCCAGTGCTGCCCATGGTGAAGGTTAATCGTGGCTTGGTGTGCAAAGCATCAGAGGAAAAAGCAGGACTACCAGCACCATGCACTGAATGTGTGCCTGGAGGGCAGTGCCAGAGAGGTGGGGGTGTTCTTCACCCAGGAGGGATCAATAGGACTGATCCAAAGATTGTGGATTTTGCTGACCTGCCCTATCACTACCCTCACAGCCCTGGTGCTGGGTGGATGTGGTGGAGAGGATGGAGTTCCTGTTTTGACCCTTGTGCTCTGTGTTTGCAGGGACAGAGTGGTGGCAGAGTTACCCATCGAGGTGCCAATGTCCCCACAGGTACTTCAGCTGGGTGTGTGGGGACAGCACAGGGGCCCAGGGCCTCGTGCTGTTGTGTATGGAACTGCTGAGGAGCTCCAGAGCACAGGGTGCTCCTGCAGCACTGCCTCCCCTGAAATCTCTCTCAAATGGGGCTGGTGCAAATGTTTGGGAAGGGAGGAGGGTTGCACCACCTTACTTCTGGTACCCCCAGGATTTTGGGTGGTTATAGCTGGATACCTGCTGGAGAACTCCACATCATTTCAGGTGGATCTTCTCCCTCACCAAGTGTTTTTTTCTCTCCTCTTCCCACCCTGTCTCCTGCAGCTGAGTCCTGGGAAGAGCGAGAAGTTCCGCTCCGAGATGCGGATCAGGCTGGGATCTCAGAGCAGTGAGAGCAAAGCCAAGAGCACCCATCAAGTGTAAGGGTCCCCTCTGTGCCCCTGGGGTCTGTGAGCTGGGGCTGAGCCCCAGGCCCTCCCTCCACCCTCCCCAGGGTGATATTTTGTCCTTTTAGCATTCCTCTCCCACCCACTCATCTCTCACCTCTCACCCTGAAGCTCATATTTCTTATCCCAGCTCATCACTCCCTTGGCTCAGGAACTGGCTGTACGTGGCTGAGAATTGTCTTCTCCTGTCTGATAATGTCCATATGGGTACTGGGAAGCGGCTGGGATGCAACCCTGGGTCTGGCTGCCTGCGTGTGCATCCCTTTTTCCCCTGCCCCCACTGCTGCCCGTGTGAACTCCAAGTGCAATGAGGGGAAATAGCATCAGGTTTGGAGAGGGATGGGGTGAGGATGTGGATCAGAGACCCTCTGGGACTGACTGGGGATGGAAAGGAGCTGGAGCCTGATCTGGGAGCTGGTTCATTGCCACCATTTTTTGCCCTTTCCAGGGTTTGGGAAATGCTGCCTGCAGAAACAAACCTTTCAGGAGCCCCACGGAAAGCAAGCTCTGCAGAAGAGGACCCTTTCCCAGAACCTTTGAAAGAGGAAGGTGTCTCTGACCAAAGCTCTTTGCTAAGAGAGATGAATGATGCAATAGCAGCTCTGAGCAAACATCTGAAGGCACAGGCACTGGGTGCACCCCCTGCCCTGGCAGACACTGCCGGTCACCCCTGGGACAATGCTGAGCCCCACACAGGGCCAGAGGCAGCAACAGCCCATGAAACAACCCCTGGGCTCATGCAGGAGACCCTCCCGGGCCACGTCCATCATGAGCTGCTGGAAGGAGACCTGCAGGAAGGGCCAGGCACAGCTGAGCTTCGTGCTCCAGATGTGACACAGGCTGGTGCGTCTGCAGGAGCTGGGCACTGCATGGCTCAGGAGCCAGGGGCAGAGCAGGGAGAGAGCCCAGAGGAGGCACAGAGGATGCTGTTCCAGCAAGGAAAGGGTGCTGGTGTGGAGGAGATGGTGCTGAATGTGGCTGAGCATCTGGGAGAGCAGGTGCTGGTGGAGGTGGAAGGAGCAGGGTGGCTGCAGGAAACAGCTTGCACAAAACCACAGGTCCTGGGAGAAGCTGAGGAAGTGGAGATAAGCCAGAGAGAAAATTTGGAGGCAGGTCTGGGGCCACCTGAAGCTGGGCAGGAAGGTGTAGCAGTGGGACAGTGCCCTGCCATGGATGAGCAGCAGCCGGGCAGGACGCTGGGTGTGCAGGCCCCGGGCACGGTGCTGCAGGGACGGGCTGACCCTGCATCAGGGCTCCCTGGGAAACTGGAAACTGAGCTGGGAGAGCACCTGGAGCCACAGCCACCATCCTGGGGTGAGGCACAAGTGGGAGCAGCCCATGGGGGTGGTGTCCCTGAGGTGACAGGGGCTCCTGGCCCAGAAGTGCTGGACGAGGAGCATGCCAGGACAGAGATGCAGCCCCAGGGAGAGACCACGGACTCCAAAGTGCTGGAGGTGCTGCCAGCCCAAGCTGAGCATGCAGGGAGCAGCAGAGCCGGGGGCGAGGAAGAGGAGGTGCAGGAAGCAGAGCCCAGGCAGGCAGAGCAGCAGCTGCAGGGTGAGTGTGCCAGGGGAGGCGCAGGGTGGAGAGGGAGCGTGGGCGCTCTGGAGCCACTGGCAGCGGCTGTGCCACCCACCCACGGGCAGGGAGGAGGGGGAGCAGGGCTGGAACTGGTGGAGGCCCCCAGCAGCACCAACATGGAACTGCTGGCAGAGGTGGAGGCAGATCTGCAGGTCTGGAGTGAGGCTGGATCCCCAGGGATGCAGCAGGGAGGGGGCGTGGATCCAGATGTGCAGCTGGAAAAGGATAAACCAGAGGTGGGGCTGGGAGAAGAAATGGGGGCTGCTGCAGTGCAGAGTGAGGGTCCTTCCCCTGCAGAAACACCAGTGGGCAGCCCAGACTTGTGTGGGCTGTTCCCAGGTACATCTCAGGCACTGGTGGAGGCAGATCTGCAGCTCTCTGGGGATCTCAGCCCAGAAATCCCCCAGAGAGGGAAGGGGGAAAGAGTTATCCAGCTCCAAGAGAATGAGGAAGAGGATGGGACACAAAGACAGGGTGAGCACGGGCTGCCACATGAGCCAGTGCCTCATCCCAGTGCAGTGACCTTGGGTCAGGGAAAAGGGGATGGTGCAGGGCTACAACCAGGGGAAGAGGCTGAAAATTTGCATGCAATAGGGGGTCAGAGCACTGGTGCCAACGTGCAGCTGATTGTAGAGGGGGATGGGCTCAGACTGACCCTGGGAGGGAGCACAGAGGCAGATCTGCAGCTCATGGGTGAGGCTGGATCCTCAGGGACAGAGCAGGCAGGGAGTGTGGATCCAGAGGTGCAGCCCCTGGATCAGGGGGATAAAGACAAGTTTTTAGAAAGGAAGGCAGAGGATGCCCAGCAAGATATGATGTTCCATGAGGGTGCCAGCCCAGGAGGCCCACGGGGAGGGCAGGGTGAAAGAGCTGTGAAGCTGGAGGAGGAGGAGGATGGGACACAAGGACAGGGTGAGGATGAGCTGCCACACGAGCCTGAGCTTGATCTGCACAGATCAGGAGTCAGGCAGGGAGAGGGGGCTGATGAAGGCATGCAAGCACAGGAAAAGGCTGAAAGCTTTCATGCAATAGGGGGTCAGAGCACTGGTGCCAATATGCAGAATATTGCAGAGTGGGATGAGCTCAGACTGATCCTGGGAGGGGGCACAGAGGCAGATCTGCAGCTCTTGGGTGAGGCTGGATCCTCAGGGACAGAGCAGGGAGGGAGATTGTATCCAGAGGTGCAGCCCCTGGATCAGGGGGATAAAGAAGACATTTTGGAAATGGAAGTAGAGGATGCCCATGCAGATCTGCAGCTGTGTGTTGGTCTCAGCCCAGAAACCCCGTGGGGAAGGGAGAAAGGAGTCGCTGTTCAGATTGAGGAGGAAGAGGATGGGGCACAAGGACAGGGTGAGAATGGGCTGCCACACGAGCCAGTGCCTCATCCCAGTGGGGTGATCTTGGGTCAGGGAGAGGGGGCTGGTGCAGGGCTACAAATAAGAGAGAATGCTGAAATCCTACACGTAGTGGAAGATCAGAGCAGTGATGCCAATGAGCAGCTGATTGCAGAGGGGGATGAGCTCAGACTGACCCTGGGAGGGAGCACAGAGGCAGATCTGCAGCCCTTGGGTGAGGCTGGATCCTCAGGGACAGAGCAGGGAGGGAGATTGTATCCAGAGGTGCAGCCCCTGGATCAGGGGGATAAAGAAGACATTTTGGAAATGGAAGTAGAGGATGCCCATGCAGATCTGCAGCTGTGTGTTGGTCTCAGCCCAGAAACCCCGTGGGGAAGGGAGAAAGGAGTCGCTGTTCAGATTGAGGAGGAAGAGGATGGGGCACAAGGACAGGGTGAGAACGGGCTGCCACACGAGCCAGTGCCTCATCCCAGTGGGGTGATCTTGGGTCAGGGAGAGGGGGCTGGTGCAGGGCTACAAATAAGAGAGAATGCTGAAATCCTATACATAGTGGAAGATCAGAGCAGTGGTGCCAATGGGCAGCTGATTGCAAAGGGGGATGAGCTCAGACTGACCCTGGGAGGGAGCACAGAGGCAGATCTGCAGCCCTTGGCTGAGGCTGGATCCTCAGGGACAGAGCAGGGAGGGAGTGTGGATCCAGAGGTGCAGCCCCTGGATCAGGGGGATAAAGAAGAGTTGGTGGAAGGGGAAGCAGAGGATGCCCAGGAAGACACACAGCTGTCAGAGGGTGTCAGCTCAGGAGTCCCACAGGGAGGAGAAATTGGAACAAATGTTCAGATGGAAGAGGAGGAGGATGGGGCACAAGGACAGGGTGAGGATGAGCTGCCACACGAGCCTGAGCTTGATCTGCACAGATCAGGAGTCAGGCAGGGAGAGGGGGCTGATGAAGGCATGCAAGCACAGGAAGAGGCTGAAAGCCTGAACTCTACTGAGGCCCAGAGCACTGGTGCCAATGTGCAGCTGATTGCAGAGGGGGATGAGTTCAGACTGATCCTGGGAGGGGGCACTGAGGCAGATCTGCAGCCCTTGGGTGAGGCTGGATCCTCAGGGACAGAGCAGGGAGGGAGATTGTATCCAGAGGTGCAGCCCCTGGATCAGGGGGATAAAGCAGAGGTAGTGAAAATGGAGGCAGAGGACTCCTGGACAGACACTCAGCTGTTTGTGACTGCCAGCCCAGAAACCCCCCATGGAGGGGGGCACTGTGCAGCTGTGCATCCCAGGGATGGGGCTGGGGACTGGGGACAGGGACAAGGTGGACATGGGCTGATGCAGGAGGTGGTGCCTGACCCATCTGGAGTGACCATTAGACAGAGAAGGGGGACAGAGGCAGGTGTGCAGCCAATGGAGGAGGCTGAAATCCTGGACACAGGGGAAGATCAGAGCACTGGTGCCAACGTGCAGCTGATTGCAGAGGGGGATGGGCTCAGACTGAGCCCAGGAGGGAGCACAGAGGCAGATCTGCAGCCCTTGGGTGAGGCTGGATCCTCAGGGACAGAGCAGGGAGGGAGTGTGCAGCCAGAGGTGCAGCCCCTGGATCAGGGGGATAAAGAAGTGTTTTTAGAAAGGAAGGCAGAGGATGCCCAGCAAGATATGATGTTCCATGAGGGTGCCAGCCCAGGAGGCCCACGGGGAGGGCAGGGTGAAAGAGCTGTTCAGCTGGAGGAGGAGGAGGATGGGGCACAAGGACAGGGTGAGGATGAGCTGCCACACGAGCCTGAGCTTGATCTGCACAGATCAGGAGTCAGGCAGGGAGAGGGGGCTGATGAAGGCATGCAAGCACAGGAAAAGGCTGAAAGCTTTCATGCAATAGGGGGTCAGAGCACTGGTGCCAATATGCAGCTGACTGCAGAGGGGCATGAGCTCAGACTGACCCTGGGAGGGAGCACAGAGGCAGATCTGCAGCCCTTGGGTGAGGTTGGATCCTCAGGGACAGAGCAGGAAGGGAGATTGTATCCAGAGGTGCAGCCTCTGGATCAGGGGGATAAAGCCAAGTTGGTAGAAGAGGAGGCAGAGGATGCCCAGGCAGATCTGCAGCCCTTGGGTGAGGTTGGATCCTCAGGGACAGAGCAGGAAGGGAGATTGTATCCAGAGGTGCAGCCCCTGGATCAGGGGGTTAAAGCCAAGTTGGTGGAAGGGGAGGCAGAGGATGCCCAGGCAGATCTGCAGCTGTCAGAGGGTATCAGCCCAGGAACTTCGTGGGGAAGGGAGTGGGGAAGAGCTCCTCACAATGAGGAGGATGAGAAGAGTGGGGCACAAGTGCAAGGTGAGAATGGGCTGCCACAGGAGTCTGTGCTTGCTCCAGAAAGAGCACGAGGCCGACAAGGAGAGGGGGCTGGTGCAGGAGCACAGCCACAGGAGGAGGCTGAAAGGCTGCACACACTGGAGACCCAGAGCACTGATGCTGCTGTGAGGCTGTTCACAGATCAGCAGATTCCCAAATCAGGCTCAGGAGAGAGCACAGAGGCAGATCTGACACCTCTGGGTGTAGCTGGGTTGTGGGAAGGGGAGCAGAGCCTAACTCTAGGTTTGATGGCAGTTCTGGGTGCATTTCACACTGCATGGGAAGGAGCTGCTGCTGCAGATGTGCCCCCTCCAGCTGAGGCTGCTTTGTGTCCTGAGCCTGCCCCTGCTGCAGAGGGCCCTGGTCTGGAAACAGAACTGGGAGCATGCCTTGGTCCTGAGGGGCAGATTCTGGAGGCACAGGAATTACTGCAGGGAGAAAGGGCTCCTGCAGAAGGGAAGCCTCTGGATGGAGCTCACGGTCTGGAAGTGGCACAGGGAGAGAGGCTGGAGGCAGGGGTGAGGAATGGAGTGAAAACTCAGGGTCTAGGACTAAAGCAGGGCCATGGTGATGCTGAGTTGGCCTCCCTGGTCTCTGAGGTGCTGTCACAACTCAGCCCCCTACAGCTGGAAACGATGATGCAGGAGGATGTTCTCATTCCAGATGTGTTGCGGCTTTGTGCTCCGGGACAGGCAGCCCAAAGGGAGCTTCAGGAGCAGGTTTCAGCACAGGGACATGAGGGGAAGCTTCACATGGTGGCCCAACAGCCAGAGGGGAAGACACCACCCACGATGGAACCAGAGCACACGGCTGCTGGACCTGCTGAGCATCCGAAGCAAGAGGTGCCACCAGCATCAACACTGCACAAGGCAGTGCAACCTGGAGATACTGGGAGTGATCAGCTGGGGGTGGTCCTCCGAGAAAACTCTCTGGGGCAAAGGCAGCTCTTGGGAGGACAGAGCACAGACCACAGCGTTGGTCAACGAGAGAAGATGCAAGAGTTTGGTCAGAAAATGAGCCAGGAAGGTGAGCCCAGCTCAGGAGAGCCAGGGGCTGTGACTGCAGGTGTGGCAGGAGCTGTCCCACAGGGTTGTCCTAAAGCTCCCCTGGAGCCAGACCACCTCTACAACGTGCTGTTCGTTGGGGACTCCCACGTGGGCAAAACGTCCTTCCTGTACCGTTTGCACGCCGACACCTTCAACCCCCACCTCACGGCCACAGTGGGTAGGTCTCCCCCAGCCCCTCTCCAAACACTGGCTTAGATCACAGCTGCAGTTCCCCTTCCTCCACCCCACAAGCTGCTGCAGGTCCCCACAGCCTGTTACAGCTCACACCAAGCGTGTTGTACAACCGGTCCCTAGGGGCCAAGCAGAACCACCAAGTCCCCACGCCTGGGTGCTCATGGGCAGGAAATCTGCTCCTCCTTGTCCTTCCTAGCAACAGTGGCCCATGCTTTCCTTTCTGCTTTGCCTTTCAGCTCCATTCTCCTTTCTTCACCAACCTGGTTTTATTCATCATGAGATGAGAGACCTTCCCAAAATCCAGTGATTAAACATCTAAAAGCCAGAGGTTCACTTGGGACCAACCCCTGGAGCTGCAGCCTCACACCACCCTGCACCATGTCTCTTCTCCATCCATCTTCTGTCACAGGGCAGAACTCTACAGTATCAAAACATGTTCTTTTGTGTCTTCCAGGACTGGATTACCAGATCAAAAACCTCGTTGTGGATAACAAGCGCTTTGCTCTCCGCCTGTGGGACTCAGCTGGTCAGGAAAGGTGAGGTGCTGTGCTGCTTAAGGACACAACCTGGGTTTTTTTCCCTGTAGTTTAGGGGCAATTGATATCCTTTGCTTTGCTAAGCAAAGGTGAGATTGCTCAAGGAGGGACTCTGTACAGTATGTGATCTGATAAAGCATAATAAAGGAAGTAATTAAGATAAAACTGGCGCTCAGGCTGTGCCAGGGCCCCTGCCATCAGGATAAGAGCCAAATCTGGGGGTTGCCTATTTTGTAGACGTGCATTCCCACCTTTTCCACTAGGATTTCCCATCACTCCTAGGCAGAACCTCCTTAGATCATGCTGGTGATCACCCAAAATGCCCGCAGGTACCGCAGCATGACCAAGCAGTTCTTCCGGAAGGCGGACGGGGTGGTGCTGATGTACGACATCACCTCCGAGTACTCCTTCTCCGACGTGCGCTACTGGCTCAGCTGCATCCAGGTGGGCGCGGTCCCCAGCTCCTGGGACTGACAGGAGTGGCCAAGCCCTTGGGAAAGGGTATTCTGCAATGCTTTCGTTATAAAATGATTTTTTTTTCGTGGAGGATTTAAGGCAGATACAAATGATTTTCACACGCTGGCAGTGTTTCCCAGAGTAATTTGTTGATAGAACCAGTAGGGTAATGATCAACTCTTAAACAATTAAAAACTAGTGCAAAGGAATGGAAAACATTGCTTTTACATCAAGAATAATCCACTTTGAGTCCTAGGGAATGGGAGGTTAGTCAAGGCCTATTAAAAACTTCTCAGAGATTTCCAGTTGACACAATGCCAGTGTTTAAAAATGCTGGAACATAATAGGATATTGCCTCATTTGGTGCCTGTAAATCCCAGCCAGAGCACCTTCAGAGGGCTGCTGCAGTTGAGTACAAAGTGAATTCCTTACAAGTGTAACTCATCCAGTGCTCTGTCATGTTAATAGACACTGGCAGATGATTTAAGGAAAAAAAAATCTTAAATGCTGTTGAACTTATTCAGTAATTTAAAGTTAAGTTGTTAGCCCAAATGTGTGTGTGTCAGTCATGGTGTTCCAGGATATGTGTAGACAGTGTGGCCAGCTGGGATTCAAGGAAGATTGTGAAGCTGTCCTGATCTTATCTTCTTTCTCACTCAGGAAGGAGCAGAGGATGGAGTTGCTGTTCTGCTTCTTGGGAACAAAACCGACTGTGCTGCCCAGAGACAGGTCCCTACAAAGGAGGGTGAATGCCTGGCCAAGGTAGGTGGTGAAGCACAGCCACCCAAGCGAGGCAGGGACAGCTAAGGATCAACACCACCAACCCCAAGAGCTGGAGAATGGGGAAAGCCCTTAATTTACCCCTCATGCTGTGGTTGACAAAATGTTCTCCAAACCCATCTCTCACCCTTCCCTGCTTTGCTTTCCCTTTGTCACTTTAGTTTTGCCTCAGCACCATCCCAGTAAATTGGTTTATGGAACTGGATTTGTAAATTAAAACATTTTCAGCTCTGCTTATCTTTGCTGTGAAGTGTTGAGTATCTTCCCAGCATCATAAAAATAATAAACCCACTGAGCACTATCCTGGTTTAAAGATACTGAAATGATCAAAGTTTGAGTAATCTCTTCACATATAGATGGCTAATAAAAATTAGATGAGGAGAATGGGAAGAATCTCACCTTTACTGACTTAATTTTAAACCTTATGGGATTTGGGCCAGAATCCATTGACCAGTTTTGCTAATGGAGATGAGGGATGGATGCTTACTTTCCCAAACTGGTAGGGAGCAAAAGAGTTGGGAATATCTAGTTATGCCTCTCTCTGTGTTTGCTTCCATGACCAGAAGGCATCACAAATTCTTCTGCCTTCACAGTCATCCTTTTCCTTGGTATTACAAGCTGGTGTCGTAGCAACCAGAAAATCTGGATTTCACCCTCATGTTCCAGTAAATAAGTTATTGAGTTATTTGTTTCCTTGATGCCCCCCTGTTTCCCCTTGACTGGGACTGTTCCATGGCTATTTATTCCCACATTAAACTATTCCAGTGCAAGAACATTACATTTCTACTCGGGGTCTGTGTTTTCCAGGAGCACCAGCTCATGTTTTATGAGTGCAGCGCTGCCTCGGGCCACAATGTCTTTGAGTCCATGGTCAGCTTCACCAGGTGAGCCATATGCTTGGATTTTTCCACCTGTTCTCAATTTAACAGGCTCCCTCCCTGCATTTTTTGACTCCAAATACTGGATGTCACCATCACCAGAGACTCCATGCTCAAATGTCAGGGAAAACTCAGGGAAGCTCATGCTTGGATGAGCATTTAGCACTGCCCTAACTTGTCTCCTGAATAAGCAGCATTGCAAGGAGGTGAATAAAACCCATTTGGGGATGCTGCTGATTTCTCCCTGGCTTGACTGAAACAAGTTCTGTGTGTGATTTGATTTAGGCTGGAATTTTTAGTAGCATCCACAGCTCTCGGATCACATGGAACTGGAAGGATCCTGACTCCTTTCAGCTGTGTTCAACCTCTTGTACCAAGGCTTGTCGAAACAAGCAGCACAGCAATACAAAATTTGTGGGAAATACCCAGCTATTTTGCTTCCTTTTCTCCCAGGTTGCTCAAAGTTCGTGAAGATGAATTGAAAAAGAAGGCAGAAGAGGTACCAAAGGCACCTGAGAAGAAAAAGGGCTGCTGCTGGTGATGGACTGCCACCCCACACATTGATCTGAAACTGCACTAACAGCCAGAAAAGCCTAAAAATAGTCCATGGACACCTTCTCTTTTCCTGTGTGTCTTCCTTGCCTGATCTTCCTTGGATGCTGAGAGCAAAAGCTGCTGTGGGGGACCCCCTGCCATTCCACCAGAGCACACCAACCCTCCGAAATACTTCTCAGGGAACTTTACCACTTTCTTTTGGAGACAAAAAACCAAGAAAAGAGGCAGAAAAGGAACCCAGCTGGGTCTGAGATGCTGCAATGATACTGGAAGCAGCAGGGAGTAAACCCAAGCCTTTGGAGAGAAGAAATAAAAACCTGAAGACATCCAAGTGGATAAAACAAGGGGGTTTAGTGCTGTTGGTGCTCTGGGCTGTGGGGACTTCTCCTCTGGCTTTGCAATCTGATTGGATTTGATCAGGAACAATGAGATATTCGATATATTCTAAATGCACTTAAATCTCTCCAATGACACAAGGCAAAGCTAATTTTTCCCTTCCGTGGTTTATCCTGCCAGTGAGCAGTGATGGAGCTTGACAGAAACTACTGAATATTTTGCTCAAAATAAATTCAAAAATCCCTTAGCACATCCAGGATAAGAAGAAGATAAGTGCTTGCAAGAGATTTTTTTTCATTGTGCTGTCCCCAGAGCAGAATTCTGGATTATTGCAACAAATTTCAGGCTGGGCAGAGAAGAATGAGCTGCTGCATCCTGCCCTTCTGCTCTTTGTGAAGTGCTGAATTGGTTTTAAATCCAGCTTGAAAAATCTAAATAAGCATGTAACGATTTCAAGGTGGTTTTTTAAAATCTTTTCACAGCTTGATTGAACTATATTTTTGCAGAAGAAAAAGACACACAGGCTAAATAAATAAGAATACAAGTGCTATATTTTAGTATTTTATATGTTCCATGTAAATTCCCAGCAGTTCAACAGGTGTATTTAAAGAATGTGCTTATGTGCAGAGTTTGCAGAAATAATTCTGCCTAGTTGGGCTTGCTTTTTGTTGCCATTATTATTTATATGTACATAATGGCAAAGCATAATAGTAGCCAGTTTGTGCTTTAGGAAAATAAAGTGACAACAGGAGTTGGGCTTCTAGCAACACTATATATTTCACATATAATTTTATATATTTTATATATATCAGCTTCACCAGGCAGTGTTGAAATTTGCAGTGACTCTGGAATTTCTGAGTCTTTTAGGGATGATTTATTTCTCCTGCACATCACAATTTATCACTCCAGTACCTCTGTACCCTAAGTCTCCACCCCCTGTGTCTCCCCCCAGCCTACCTCAAGCCATTCTCCTTTGGCCCCATCATTAAAACACTTTATTTTCTTGATGCAATATATTTAATGCTCCCATTCTCTGTCCATCCCTCTTTACCATATTTCTTTATATAATATTTTTAGTGATGGAGCAGCTCCTCAGGAAGGATTTATGTGGCTCAGCTCAGAGCTGTGCCTGGGGGTTTGGTATTTGGGATATCTGGAATTGTTTTTTTCTTATTGTTTGGGACCCTCTTCACTATTTCTTCTTTTATTTAAAAATAATATAAATCCAAGTGTACTTTGCAAATTTGATCCATAATAAGAGAAGCATCATTTCAGTCTAATCAACATAAAAATTTTCTGCTGGCTCTGTAACACTTCCCCATGTAAAGCCACCCATCAGATCAGCTTTTATTTTGCCTAAATATGCTGGGATTACACATGGAAGATACTGCTTGGCCGAGTGGCAGCAGGATTGTGCAAGAAACAGTTTTATTTGATTCCAAAATGAAGAGTTGATGCTGTGGAGGCTGAATTTTCCCGTTAGATGGCAGCAGCTGCAGCAATTCCTCCCCACTGCAATGTTGCTGCTGCAGGGAAGGACCGGGGAGCTCCAGCAGGGCCCAAAGTGGGAGCTGAAAAAAAAAAACCTTCCCAGAACAGCAGGCAGAAAGAAATGTCTATCTTATTTCCCTGGAATCATCTCTAGAAAAAAATTATGGAGTTTATGCCCAAAGCATGAGTTACTACACTCCAAACCTCCCTGCCAAACTTGGAAATGAATTTTTCATTGCCAGGCTGGGAGAAACACCGGGCAGGCAATAAATCACACTGGAAAACATGGGCAGCATGTTGCACTTGAAAGCATCTTTCACCTTTAATAATTCACATCCCAGCAGACATTCCCACTCCGGGATCAAAGGCACCGCTCCTTTGCAAGCCATTAAACGCCTGCACGAGTATTTGGAGGAGGATCAAGGCCTGGGATATTAATAGCAAGAGGGAAATGCATACTTGTTTGGACCACAGGATGTTTTTTTTTTTTTTTAAATCAGGTGGTTTCCTTTTAAGCTGTTTGAAATTCCTCAAGGCGCTCCACAAGAATTAGAGGAGCTGCCTCAGCCAAGCCAAGATTGGGAAGATCTCGGATCCCAGCCCAAAGTCAGCGGGCATTTTCCATCATCCTGCTTGGATGAATCCACCTTGGAAGCAGAGAGCCTACACAAGCTTCTGACAAGTTGGAACAAATCTTCAAACACAGCTTTCAGTGCCCCAGCCATGGGATCTGGGTTTTGCCCAGGAGTGTCTCCCAGAATTTCATCCCATTCCCCTGGAAAGGCAGTAAAATTGAGATGAGGAGACAATCCCACTCCCTGGGCTGGGATTGACAGGGCAGGAAATCCAAACCTGAGTAGAGGAAGTCCTTTTTCTTGCAATGTTTAATTCATCTGCAGAACTCAGCGCTGCAGGAAGTTGTTGAGGCCGAGAACTTAAACAAGGCTGAAATTTAAACAAGGTTGCTCTAAGGGACCTGGTCTGGTCTGGTGGAACAGGGGGAATGAGATGATCTTTAAGGTTCTTCCAACCCAAACCATTCCAGGATTCTACGAAAATACATTGGAGAGATACTAAAAACACCCATCACACTCACAATCAAGAGCTGACTGAAAATATGTTTAATTGCAGTTAAGGACTGAAGCTCAGGTCTGAGAGTAGGGTGAGGCTGAGACCCCTGGCTCCTGCATTCTACCAAGCTTTTCATAGCAGGGGTGCCTCGAGGGACCTTCTCTTGCCCCATCTCCAGCCCTTTACTCCTCAAAGCCTTTCCCACAATTTTTAGGGCTTTCCCATGTATTTTTAGGGGGTGTTAACTGTGTGCTCAGTGCTTGTCACTTGACCTGTGGGAATGAGCACTCATGAGTCCCCCATGGGGCTGGGGATAAATGGGGTTCAGGGGGATAAATGGGTCTCCCAGGGGGTGCTGGAGGGTCTGGGGGGGCTGTGGGGTGATAATGGGGACTAATGGGGTGCTGGGGGGTGGAGGGAGGTGTTAGGGATGCTGTGGGACATGGCTGTGAAAGATTTTGGGGGTTTTGGAGGATGTTGGGTGTGCTGCGGCTCAGGAAGATGCTGAGGGTTCATGTGGGTGCTGTGTGGGATGTCTCAAAGTTCTGGTGAGGGTCGGGGGGCTCAGGTCTTTCTTGGGGGGGTCTGTGAATGATGGGGGTTCAGGCAGGTGCTGGGGGTGGTCTCAAGGTGTTTATGGTCTCAGGTAGGTCCTGGTGGGGTGTGTCTGTGTAATGACAGGGTCAGGCAGTTTTTGGGGGTGGTCTCAAGGTATGTATGGACTCAGATGGGTGCTGGGAAGGGTCTTAGGGGTCCTGAGGAGCTCTGATGATCCAGGGGAGGCTCAGGCTGGTCTGGGTTGGGGACAATCATGGACAGAGGTGGATGCTGGCAAAGGGGGTCTCATTGTTCTGGGCTAAAACTTGTGCAGGGAGTCTCAGGGGGACATTGCGGGTGCCAGCAGGGAGGGATGTGGGTGCTGGGGGATGTTGGGGGGTACCAGGATGGTTGGGGGGTACCGGCGTGGTTGGGGGGTACCGGGATGGTTCAGGGGTACCAGGGTGGTTGGGGGTCCTGAGGGATGTTTGTGGCACTGTGAGGCCCTAGGGCTGGCACGGGACTTTGGGGTCCCTGGGGGTTTTTGGGGGTCCTGGAACAGTGTTGGTGGTCCCAGGGCGGTGTTGGAGGGTCCTGAGAGGTGTTTGGGACAGCAGAGGGACAGGTGTTGGTGAGGTCCTCGGGGGTGCTGAGGCTTTGGGCTGAGCAGGGTGTTGGGGGTGCTGGGCAGCGTTGTGATCCCAAGCTGGGCTGGCCCGGGTGTTGAGGGCCCCGGGTGCTGTGGGGGGTCCCGGGCAGGGCGGTGTTCCCGGGCAGTGTTGGGTTGTCTGGGCAGTGTTGGGTTCTCTGGGCAGTGTGGTGTCCCCGAGCAGTGTGGGGGTTCCCCGGGCGGTGTTTGGTCTCGGGGCAGTGTTGAGTCTCCGGATGGTGTTAGGTCCCTGGGTGACACGGTGGTCCCGGGGCAGTGTGGGGATTCCCCGGGCGGTGTTGGTTACCCCGGGCAGTGTTGGTTCCCCGGGCAATGTGGCAGTCCCTGGGCGGTGTTGGTTCCCCGGGCGCTGTTTGTTCCCCAGGCAATGTGGCAGTCCCTGGGCGGTGTTGGTTGCCCGGGCGGTGTTGGTTCCCCGGGCAATGCGGCGCCGCCCGGGCAGTGAGCAGGCCCCGAGCCGGACCGGACCGGACCGGGCCGTGCCGTGCCGTGCCGTGCCGTGCGGGGCCGTGCCGGAAGCCGGAAGCGGGGCCGTGCCCGCCCCGCCGCGGGAGGAGCCGGGGCGGGGCCCGGGGGGGTGAGGCCGCGGGCGCGGGCGGGGGTCGCGGGGGGCCCGGATTGCGGCCTCTCCCCGCGGGGTCGGCCTGGGGGGGGGTTCCGGCTTGTGGAGGCCGGAGCCTGGGGTGGGGGTGTCATACTTAGTTTATTGATTTATTTGTAGGAATATCCCCTGGCTGGGGCTCCTGTGCCTCAGAGGAACACGGGCGAGGCCGTGGGGCTGTGGCCGGGGAAGGGTCCTTCCGGAGGGGTTTCAGCCCAAGGCTGGGCCCTGATCCCCTGGCAGGGCGAGAGAGGCGGCATCAAGCAGATGGGAATATATTTTTATATCTGTATCTATATATATGTACATCACTGTAGGTTCACCCGCAAGACGAGCGAGCTTTCCCTTTTAAAGACTCCTCCAGCACCATTTCTGTCTAAATATTTACCTTCTAAAGCCTTGGACTAAGCACCCTGGGTCTGTGGGCAGACTGGGGTGCAAACCCTGCCAGCCAAGTGCCATCACTGTTTCTGTTGGTGGAGAGAGCTGCTGATTCCTCCCGGGGTGGTGGAGTTCATAAAAAACCAGAATAACATATGGGTTCCTCGTTTAAAGGCCTCTCTCTCTGAGGGGCTTGCAAGGGATGAGCCCTGCTCAGTGTGTGTGATGGCAAAGAGGGTACAGTAGCCTGTTGTTACTATTTTGTAGGGATAGGAAGGGAAATAATGGGCTGTTATTTGTTTTTTAAGGCCTCATCTGTTCTCCCAGCAATGTGGGAGCATAATGCCTTATTTCCTAGCTGGAGGATTGAGTTACTCTTGATGTTGTGAAGGAGCTGGATTGGGTTTTCAGTGTCTGTGATTTACAGGGGCTGTCTACAAAGGTGTTTGCTCAGAGTGGAATGTACATGGAGAGGGGTGGGAACTGGGGTATATCTCAGTGTTGTATTTTAGCAGGATTTTTCTGATGTTTGGAAAAGGACAAACCACAGCGTTTGACAGCATTTCTGTGGGGATGTTTGTTACAAGTAGTTCCAGGCAGATCCTGCAAGCAGCAGAAGCTTGTTGAATCTGCTGGAATTCCGCACGGGACAGCTTCAGGGGGGAAAGCTTTGGCACTCAGGAGCCAGAGGACACTAGATAGTCTTTTAGACCACTTAGCACACCACTTACAGTGTCCAGGCAACTGGAGTAATCAGAAAAGCTGGAGGGGGGGAAAAAAAGGGCTTTAATATCCTTCACATGTGCTGGCTCCTGCTTCTTCCATGAATCAGGGTATTGCATGAATGAAAGAGTTAGTAAAGCAATGGCTTGTTTTTATTGTCACGTGCGTGGCAGGTGCTTTACAGATGACGAAGAAAAGTCCTTGTCTTGGAGAGGTTAATATGAGATGTTATTGACTCAACCTGCTTTGCTTGCCCATGGGGCTGCTCAGGTGGCAAGATCTGGGACAAATATTTGCATGGAATGCAGAGAATGTCGGTAGAAGAGGGCCAGGAGCTAATTAACCTGGTAATGCAGTGCAGTATGTTCTCAGAGTTGGGTTTTAATTTGGCATTTTTACCTTTTTAGTGTTTCTGTGGCTGTGGCTAGAAATTTGACACTGATGTTAATAGAACATCTGACACTAACTGCTGGAGTTGAATGCTTAGGCAGCTGCTGACCAAACAAATCAGGATTATTTTTCAGCCAGATAATTTTCCTGGTCTGATGCTCTATGTGACCATATAAACAAGTGTGCAAGGGCAGAATAGGGAGCTCTTGTGGGGAGAAGAGCAGTCACTGAAGCTGTGAAACCTGGGGGTTTTTGAAAATACATCCCAGTCTTGCATCAAAAGAAGATATTAACATCGCCCTTACTTGAGGTGTGACTTGTAGGTGATTTAGGGGGAGAGCTGTCAGCCAGTTCTTTAAAAGCAAATCAGAGTTCAAATCTGAACTTTATCATGTCTGTGGTTCTGTCCACACATAGAGTTATGGCTGATTTGTGCCGTGGGAGCAGCCAGAACAAATTACAGCTGAGCAAATCTACGTTTAGGTGGCTTGTTACTCAGGGCTGGTCAGTGTGTGCTCAGGTGAGCAGAGCAGCTCTGTGCTCTCCCAGGCAGGCTGTGCTGGGAGCTGTGTGAATAGTTACAGTTCTCACGGTGCAGGGACAGAATTTGGGGAGCAGAGTGGTGAATTGGGTGAAGTGGATTCATGAGCTCGTGGTTCCTGTGGCCAGGAAACTGTAGAGCAAAATGGGGACAGGGGCGTGATTTCAGTTTTCAGCTGTGATTATCCATCGTGCTTCTTGTGTTTTTATGTGATGATCCTCAGGCTGTGCTCTCAGGGCAGAGCATTGCTCAACTCTCTCCCAGTTTGATCAGGTTAGTGTTACCCACATCAGAAACGAGAGGCAAAGCAAAACTCTGCAGATTCTGCCTTTCCCCCAGGCAGTGCCAGTGTTTTTCCCAAGCAATAGGAAAAATTTTTACAGTGTGATCCTCACATTGGCAGCTTGTACCTTGTCCAGCAATTTCTTTACATCTTTTCTTGAGCCCATCAGCTGCTCTCAAAGAGGCCTTTGTGGCAGAGTGAAAGTGGTAGAGAAATATACTTTTTTTTTTTTTTTTTGCAACTTAATGTTGATCTCTCATGGGTGTGTTCTTATAAGTGAGAAATAATTTGCTGTCAGATGCCATTTTGTCACCCAGCACAATGCAGTTCTTGCTGGGATATTTAGTTCTGTGACTCTCTGACCTGCGGGCAAACTTGGAGAGGAAGGTGGGGGCTTTGTTGCCTGCAGGGCAGCTGCTCTCAGGTTGCTGTTACTCAGTAATCAGTTGGCTTTGACATTAAGTTGCGAAAATTTAAACACATTGTAAACTGCCGAACTTTGCCCGACACATTCTTCTTGTTTCTCTGTCCTGTCCCACTGCTGACGGGGGATTTAGTGAAAACAAATCTGGGTTAACAGAAGCGACTGAAATTGTAGCGCGGGAGGGCTTAGCAGGGCTGCTGCGTGTGATGATCAGCTTTGTAGTGTTGCCTTTTGTACTTGGTGAGCAATTGCTTTATGGGACGGATTCATTTGGAGGAGATGAATAAATGGAGTTTCATGGATTTCTGGGAAGCTTTGTTCATTTACATAAGCTGCGGATCTCGGGCCGGTTGTGCTCTTGTCAGGAAATTTCACGGCTTCTTTGAGTCGGTGGGAGATCCTGAAGCAGCAGAGACTGTTAGGAGTGCACAGTGTTGTGCTGTTGGCTGGGAGCAGGTTTGCTCCAGAGGAGCCTTCCTTCTTTCCTGGGCACTGCCACATTCCTGGGATGGCTGTGCACTCGCTGCTGTTGGGTTGTGTGGCTGCAGTTGATTCCTGTTAACACACCCCATCTCTCCTCAGGGATTTCTGCTCGGAGGCCATGGAGCTTTCAGCCAACGAGCTCAGCATCTATGACAAGCTCTCTGAGACCATTGATTTGGTGAGACAGACTGGCCACCAGTGTGGCATGTCAGAAAAAGCCATTGAGAAGTTCATCAAGCAGCTCTTGGAAAGAAACGAACCCCAGAGGAGCCCTCCACGGTACCCTGTCTTAGTGGCTCTCTACAAGGTAAGATGACTTTTGTGCATGAGCACAGCATTTGAGGGTTAGGGTTCTCCTTTGAACCTGAGCTTTTTATTCCCATTGCATTTTCTTGATGAATTTTCCAAGATCTTTATTTAAAAAGCTGTGAAGTGTAGCTTCCTTCCTTCATGCCATGAGCTGCTTTGAGAACAGGAGACATCTGCTCAAGATTTGGAATTCCTCATGTGTGCTGTAAATTTACATTGTCAACATCTTCCTCTCCCATAAATTATTAAATAATGAGATTTGGATTGATTTTTCAGGCTAAAATTCCTAGTGTTGGCATCCTGAATGGAAATGTGAGGAAGGAAGGAGATTCTTGAAGTTCAGGGTTGAGTCATGAAGTGAACATGGCTCTCTTTCTGAACCTGCCACGAACTTCTACATGTCTTTATTCTCCTTCTGGTCTATGAAATAAAGCTATTATCATCACGCTTGATGGTAGAAAAATGTTTTAAAAGCCTTAACTAAAAGATTGTGTAAAAACTTTTGCGAAGTGAGTGAAAGGATGCTATTGTTAGGTAGGTTTGAGACCATACAATCCCAGCCTGCTTTGGGTTGGAAGAGATCTTAAAGATCATCTAGTTCCAAGTCCCTTCCACGGGCAGGACACTTTCCACTATACCAGATGTTTGCTTCAAGTCTGAAAAGCTTCCCACTGACATAATATTCAGTAATAAGAGAGTGCAACCTCTACAAATCCATTGCAATGGATTTTATTTGGAAAAAACTTCAAGCTCTCTTCCTCATGTCCTATAAAAAGCTGTAAAATTAGGCAGGAGAACAGAAAACTGCAAATTTGAACTTTCAGCTTCTGTTCTTGTTTTTGCTGTTGATTCAGTTTGACTTTGGCCAGGGGGAGAAATGCGTCATGTCATCTCTTTAAGGCTTATTTGGGATTCTGGTATGGAGGAGGGAGCTGGTGCCAACTCTGCCAAAGAGTTTTGAGGCTTGACGGATGTTTGCAAAAGCCACGGGGTTTTCCTTGTGTAAGAGGCATGGCAGGAGTGCAAGCTTTTATTTGATTAGGTAGGGAGGGAAAGGAACTATCTGTAGATAATCCTGATTGATCTCATGCTGGATTATTTGCAGTGCTAAAATACAGGAACAAAGCTGTTTGCGTGGCTTGGGTTTGAGGGCTGCTTAATTTCATCCGTGGACAGCCCTAATAATAAAACTGGCTGACAACTCTGTGCACATAAATAGCATTGCAGCTGAACGAGGAGACACAGCAAAAAATAAGAGTGTTCATGTTGTGGTGCACAGCCACAGCCCTTTGACACAGCAGAAGGTGTGTCCTGGAGTGAGGACACCTCAGCTCCCTGCAGTGTGATTAACTCTGTGCCTCTTTTCCCGTGCAGGGACTGCTCACCCTGGGCTTGGTGTTGCTGACTGTTTACTTGGTGATCCAGCCCTACAACCCGCTGCCACCTGAAGCACCTCTGTCCAGAGCCCAGGCCTGGGGCTCCCTCGTCGGGCACATCCGGCTGCTGTCCCTGCCCATTGCCAAGAAGTACATGTTGGAGAGTAAGGAAGTGTTTTCTGTGCTGTAACATAAGCCTAGCAAGAAATACCAACTTTAATACCAGCCACGAGAGTCACTCGAATGTCTCTGGGGCACCACAAATGTGTTGCTGGCTTGGCATCATGGTTTTCTCTTTCCCTACCACTGTACTTAAAAATAGCATCCTGAGTTCTAGCTTCACTGGGGCTGAAGCATATTTTATCTCTAACTTGATAATTTTGTTCTTGCACATTCTCTTTTCCTTGCTTTTAACACCTTGGGTCTTTCTTCCACAAGAGTTCCCTTTTCTCTAGAAATCTTTGCACTTCTGAGAACCAGAACTGAGATAGCTCTGCTAGGGAAATGTCACCTTTTCATGTTTTTTCTGAGTAAGGCAAAACCAGTTTCTCAACCAAATCTTGATATCTGTGAGTAAAGTGTAAAAACCTCAACTTGTGGCCTGGTTTAAGGAAAAGGAGTTTTTGCCAAGTGGCATATTGGGAAAGGCCTGGGGGATTGAGTGCTGTCATGTTTACGTGACACTGAGGGCAGTGTGTGTGTGTGAGGAAGTCAGATAAGGGTTCCCTGTGAGGTGATCCCATCACAGGAGAGTAACATCCTAGGTTTTCCTAGAATGGCATAATAGAAATGGAAAAGTTTGGCTATTTCTCATTCTTGGTTAATCATTTCACTCACTTAGCCTGGCAGGTGGGTGCAAGCCTGGGCTCTGCCTCTGCTGGAACACAAAGACTGTCAGTGATGATAAAGCTGTGAATTATTTTGAGCAGGGATGTGGCACAATGTCGATGGCCTGGTGGCTCACTGTAAAAACAAACTCCTGTAGCCGTGCCCTTGTCATGTTTATATTTAGCTCGTGCACCTCATTGTGCTGGAGTTGTCTGTGTTGGCTCTGACCTTCCTGCCAGAGCTAAAAAGGGCTCCCTGAAATGCCAGCACCATTCTGCATTCTCTCCCTCCCTCTTTTCCGATGACGCTGACACGGGATTTCTGTTGATTCCAGTTTGTATGGGTGGGACAGGGTATCCCCCATTGTTCTTCTTATTCCTTATGGATTGGGGTATCTCTGGGAGTGGAAAACAAAGGTGAGAAGATGGCTCTGATAAGCACTTGACATTAGGAGCCTGCTTATCTACTGCATTCAGCTTTTCCATGGGTGAACACCCCCCTGCTCTTGTATTGAGATGGAATCCAATGGGAATTTTAATGCTCATTTCACTTTTCACAAGGGCCAGGAGTGACAGGACAAGGGGGAATGGCCTAAATTTGAATGCATGTTGGACATTAGGAAGAAATTCTTCCCTGTGAGGGTGGGGAGGCCCTGGCATGGGTTGCCCAGAGCAGCTGTGGCTGCCCCATCTCTGGAAGCTTTCAAGGCCAGGTTGGACAGGGCTTGGAGCAACCTGGGGCAGTGGAAGGTGTCTCTGCCCATGGCGTGGGGTGAAGCAAGCTGAATTTTAAAGTCCCTTCCAACCCAAACTGTTCTGTGGTTCTATTGTGTTTGTTCAATCAGATTTTGTCCAGAAAGTTGACAAGTTCTTCCTTCAGCTACCATAGGGTCTCTTTGGATGAGAAGAGCCCAGGGAGGTTCCTTGGCACAGCTAAAGGTTTGTAGGACAAGGGCTGCCTGAAACCATGAGGATCTCCTTGTAAAGATAAATAAGAGCAGGAGCAGTTCTGGCCTAACTTTGGAAAAACCAGCTGAATGATGAGGAGATGGGGAAACATCCAGAGGAACAGGGGAAAAGGGAAGGATGGATGGAGAAGAAGGATGCAGTGTTGTTATTTAAATGCACATAAAATCCCTCATGCTTCTGTGAGTCCTGTAAGTCTTCAGAAGCAATGAGCAATAGGGTGGGCACCAATCCAGTTCTGGGGAAAAGAGAGGGGAGAGGCAGTTCCTGCTCTGTTTTTGACAGAATTAGATTGTGGTGGAAGCCACAGCATGTCTCAATTAACAGATTAATGGGGGTTGGCTGGAGTGACTTTGATCCTGCCTCAGCAAAAGGAACTGCACAAGACCCTGGCTATTTAAATGGGAGAGTGCAGCACCCAGCCTGAACCTTGGCTGGGTTCCTATGGGAATCCCTCATGTCCTGGCTTCCCAGCAGGCAGCTGCAGCCACTGACACTGTCCCAGTGACACTGGTGTCACCATCACAGCTTGCTGCCCAGAGGAGACTGGTGAAGCCATCCAGCAGGAATCTGGAAGAGGGAATTCCATGGCTTGGGGCTGAGTGTTCTCCCAAGCCCTTTCAGCCCTGCTTTTTGTGTGTTGTATTATTTTGCCCCTAATTTTGGCCTTGTGGTCTGCTGAAGGGAAGGGGTAAAGCTGCATCTTGTGTCCCGTTTGTTGATGAGAGTTTAAGTCCAGGTCTTGCAGGCAGGTCTGGTGTTCTCTGATCACAGAATGCCAAAGTAGTTTGTGTTGGAAAGGACCTTTGCAGGTCATGCAGTTCAACCCACTGGCAAGGCAGGGTCACCTGGAACAGGTGGGTTTGGAATGGATACAGAGGGGGGGACGTGGCTTCCCTGGCACCTGTTCCAGCACTCTGCCACCCTCCATGGAAAGAAGTTCTTCCTCGGGTTGAGGTGGAACTTCCTGTGTTTTAGTTTGTGGCTAAAACATGTTGCTGGGCACCATGGAAAAGTCTGACCCAGCCTCTTGGCATCCCTTGGAGATATTTATATGCCTTAATGAGATCCCCTCCGAGTCTCCTGTCTCTACAAGGGAGATGTTTGCACTGTGCCTGAGCAGCAGAGAAAACCACTAATGAAGGGACTCGACGTACAGACTCCTCTTCCCTTCCCTACGTAGGTTCTGGGAAGAAAATTTTGAGGGGGCTGAGGATGGGGCTTGGAGCTCTCTGTGCTCAGGCACCAGTTCAAAGCCAGCTCGGGCTGTTCCTGTTGAAAGCCACCTGTTGTCAGCTGGAGGCTGCTGTGGCCCACCGGCAGTGCCGGCACACATTGCCGGGCCGTGGACACGGGTGGTCTGGCTCCTTCCTCTGTGCCTGGGCAGGCAGAGGCAGCCTGGGCTGTGCTGTCCCTCCTGAGCTTTGGGGCAGCTTTCCTGTGTCCGGGGTTGAGGTTGGAGCCTGCTCTGCTGGGAGGTGTGGGCTGAGCAGCCAGGTTTGTGTTGCAGAACAAGGGCGGCTCAGTTGCTGGGTTTCCCCTGAGAGCCAAGAGCTCCAGTCAGACTGGTGGTGAGGCTTTGGGAGGTGCAGAGGTGCAGGATGTGCTCCCCCCTCCCTCCTGCTGATGGTGACCTGCCCTCCATCCTTGTGCCTTCCACCCAAGAGCTGTGCTGTGGGTGACAAGGGCTGCCTGTCTGTCAGTGGCTGTGGGTGGACCTTTGAGCAGCCGAGGTGAGCAGCAGCATCCACAAAACTCTCTCGAATTGTTTATAGGATTGAGTCCAAAGTAAATTTCCTTTTTGCCTGTCTCTGTGCTCTCTTTCTTACTGACTTTTTTCCCCGGATCAATTCCCATATTAAACCTTATGTTCCCATCCTTTGTTCCTTGATAGCTGACTCTTAGACCCTTGGGTCTGTGCCTCTCTTCCAGCTGTTTTCCCAGGGCAAGGTCCCTGTGGTTGGGGGAAAGGTCTGTGGAAATGTGGTTTGCATTTGCTCTTCCTGAGCTGGTGTTTATGCAGAGCTTGTGAAAGCCCTGGTGCTGGGTCAGGTTGGCTGCTCTGGGCCTGCAGCTCTTGGCACATCAGCCCTTCTTTTATAACCCCAGAGAGATTGTAAATGGCAGTGGGCTGTCAGACCTCTGGGTCTACCTGCTGTAAAGAACATGGTGTATTTTGATGGGTTAACTCACAGCTACCTAATGCTGTTCCAGGGAAATGTAGGACCTGTGCATTCTGGATTAATTTCTCACACAGGCTGGGATGGACAATTCCCTCTGTGTTTCAGTTCTCTGGTGCAAAATAGGGGTACAAGTTCTCCTCCCCTGCAAGCATTAGGAAGCATTAGGAATACATGAGCTCTCAAAGTCTGCTGTAAAGCCAAATGAAAAGGGGTTTTCTATTCTTTTACCAGAAATTTTAAAACCACACTGGTAGTCACTAATCTGATTTTTCTTTCCTTCACAACCGTGTCATCCCTATAGCTTTGTTAATATCTAAATATGATTTTTGATGTCAGCTGGTTGATAACTGTTCCCTGCCAGCCATGCAGTGATGTGATGAACAGAGCATTAAGCTGCTCTCACTTTAACTTGTGTGTCTGCCCATGGTAAGTTCAGTCCTTGCAGCTCAAAAACCTCAGCAGAGCAGGTCTGTCAGTGGGGAACAGGCTGTGGCCCAATGTGGCAATTTGCACGTTGTACTGGTAGCAGGGGTTATAATGACCTCAATGAAAAACCAGCTTTGCTTTTAATAATGACACTTGGTCCTGGGCACACTCATCCTGCACAGCCCAGAATCAGCTGGGTCAGTAACTGCTCAGCCCAGCTAAAATCAGACAAAAGCACACATGAATCTCAGTGCTAGAAAAGAGATCCTGTGCAAGTTATCCCCCAGCTTGGAGAAGAAGTGTTAAATGCCCCTTTTTGCCTAGACCAGTAGGGCTAAAATCATGTTTACAGCTTTATGTGTAATTATTGTAGAGAAAGGAGCCCAGCTGGAGGAGCAGTGTTTAGCAACACCTTGTAAATGGCCTGTCACTGTGTTACTAAAGCCTGCTGGGTGCCAGAGCTATTTGTGGGGATGGGTCACAGCAGGCTGGGTTACTGGGGGAGGGCAGCAGCTGGTTACTGGGAGAGGGCAGCAGCCTCTGCCTCTTGGCTGGCCCACCTTGGGTTTTGCTGGAGGCTTGCCTTGGCACTTGGCCAGCCCTTCTCTTCCCTCATCTTAACCCTTTGCAGGCAAAACACTTTCCCCTATGCTTCTCTCACTCCAGCCTTGGAGAGTTTTTATCCTTGACACAGCTTTGTGCAGAAGGGGAGCATCCAGCATGCCTGCCTTGCGCAGAGACTTGCTGCTTCTTGAGAGCAGCCTGGGCACCGAGGTGTTCATGCAGCCTTCCCCTGTGAGCTGAGCACCCAGGTGTTCATGCAGCCTTCCCCTGTGAGCTGAGCACCCAGGAGTTCATCCAGCCTTCCCCTGTGAGCTGAGCACCCAGGAGTTCATCCAGCCTTTCCCTGTGAGCTGAGCACCCAGGTGTTCATCCAGCCTTTCCCTGTGAGCTGAGCACCCAGGTGTTCATCCAGCCTTTCCCTGTGAGCTGAGCACCCAGGTGTTCATCCAGCCTTTCCCCGTGGGCTTTGCAGCCCATGCTCTGTCTGACCCATTCCTCCTGAGCCCAAGGAGCATAGGCCTGCTCAGAAGGAAGGGTTGAGCAATAAGGCTGCTTGGGAGGTAAGGCAGGATCTGATTTCAACTTGTTTCCTCTCCTCTTGCTCTCAAAGGATGTTACTTTTTTTTTTTTTTCCTCAAAGTTGAGCTGGTTTTTGCTCTCGTTTTCGTGTGTGTTTTCATGCACTGTTTTGGGGGCTGAAGCATTTGGAGGTGGTTGTGGGTCACAGCATGTGCAGGGCTCCCTCCCATCACTGCACAGCTGCCAGTTTATCTGATCTTTTGTGTGTGTAAACAACCCTTTTATGATATAACCTGAAAGCAACCAGCAGACATGTGTTGGCTCGTTGAGAGGGGAAAAAAACCAGCTGACTTTGCAGGGCAGGGTGGTGCCAAGCTGTTCCTACTCTGTTACTTTGGCCTTGGTTCAGCCAGTGAACTGTTTATTTGGGTTTGCTGGCAGTAAACTAACCTCAAACCATTGTGGTACTGTAGAACACAAAATACTCTTCCTTTTACTTCTATATTGTGAAGCCTCCAAAATGTCTTGTTTCCTCATTTGCAGAGTGAATCCTTTGGATTTGCTTCCCTGGGATCAGCGTTTGCCATAGGTGGCCTCTTGCAGAGGCATTTAGCAGCCTGCAGAGCCCTCTGTGCACTTGTGACACAGACATGTCAAACCTTTTGCAGGCTGAGGCCACCATGAGGCAGGTGACAGCAGCTGGGAGGGATTTGTTTCCAAAGCTGTTCCTCTGAGGCAGATTGCTCATGCAGCACAAGCTGTCGCTGGGGCAGGTAACCAGAGGTGCAGCTGGAGTGGACTTTGGATGCTTTCCCGACAGCTTGGTCCCTGCTTTCCATTCTTGAGACTGGTAGGTGCAGATTTCTCCTGGAAATAATGCTCTTTTGCCCCAGTGGATTGTGAATTGCTCTTGGGCTCGGCTCAGCAGACTTGATTTCACAATGTCTGGTTGGATCAAAATCATTTTCATGCTTTGCTCGAGGTTGACTAATGATCCCTGTGCTGGTGGAGCAGCCGTTACCCATTAGTGAGATGAACGAGTAGTTCTTCAAGCTGTTGACTTCTACTCAGAACAACAATAAAGGGGTTCTTGATGGGGTTTTTTGTAGTTGTTATTTTGTTCCTAGCTGTTTCTAAAAATGCTGTGAACCAAACTGGTTCGTGGCATAAATATATTCAGTATACCCAGAGCTACAATAAAAGTTCAATAAGAGGGAGGGGTGAGGATCTTGTGCTGAACAGGGACACTCTTTGTAGTATATATTTAAAGCCCCACTGTGATGCAGTCCTTAATCAGGACTTGCAGGCTGTAATTAATAATCCTTGTTTCCTGCCTGACTTACTTAAGAGCCCATCAGTTTAGCCTGACTTTGACATGACATTATAAATGATCAAATTAATTTTTAGCCTAGTGAAGAATTTGCAGCAAGATGGGAACATTGTGCAACAAAGTGCTCCAAATGCCTCTTCCAAACAGTGCCACCTGGTAACTACAGAGCTTGGAATTCCTAGATCTGTAAAGTAAGAATGATTGGATTTACCTGTGTCATACATGGTGATCATAAATTTTTCCACCATGCCAGGTTACTCCAAACCCCATCCAGCCTGGCCTAGAACGATTCCAGAGATGGAGCAGCCACAGCTTCTCTGGGCACCCTGTGCCAGGGCCTCCCCACCCTCCCAGGGAAGAATTTCTTTCCAATATCCCATCTGTCCCTGTCCTCTGGGAGTGGAAGCCATTCCCCCTCATCCTGACACTCCAGGCCTTGTCCCAGATCCCTCTCCAGCTCTCTGGGATCTCCTTTAGGCACTGGAAGGGGATCTAAGGTCCCCCCAGAGCCTTCACCTCCACAGATGAACAACCCCGGCTCTCCCAGCCTGGTTCCAGAGCAGAGGGGCTCCAGCCCTCAGAGCATTTCTGTGCCTTCCTTGGGACTCACTCCAGCTGCTCCACATTCTTCTTGTGTTGGGGTCCCAGAGTGGAGGCAGCTCTGCAGGTGGGGTCTCATCTGAACAGGGCAGAGGGGCAGAATCCCCTTTTAATGAAACACCCAGGTTTGTACAATGAACCTACAAGAAAGGACAGAGAAATGCCTGGGCAATATTCAGTGCACAGTCATTCTTGGGAGCCCTGAGTTCATTCAGTGCTTGCTTGAATATTCCTTGGATTGGTCCTGGTGAAGTATGTAGTTGGTCTGGGGAATAGTCTCATCCTCAGAGAGAGGGATCTGGGACTTGGAGCCAGCCTTGGCAGGTTGTGGAGCTGCTCAGTACCTCAGCCAGTCCTCTGGGGAGCTTCCTTTCTGTGAGTGATGGCAGCAAAAGCCCCTACAGACACCACACCTGGGGGGGCTGTGAAGTCCTGGGGGTCTTTCCTGGGACCAGACTTCCCTGTGCAGACCTGGCTGGAGCTTGCCTGGTGGAGATTGCTACAGCCTTGCAGCCCAGAGTGCTAGGGAGAAAACCAGCTTGGTGGGGAACCAGCAAACTGCCTCAGCAGCTGCAGTGCTACAAGCAGGAGGTTTTGTGTTTTGAACTCTTTGTTAGGGTCAGGAGCAGCCCTTTGCTCTATATCGTGCAGGAACAAAAGTTCCCCCTGCTAGAGGCTTCCCTTTGAACCTTCTGCACTGGCAGATTGATCCTGCACCCTCTGTATGGTCCCTAAAGAGAGCAGGGCTTGCTGAGATCCTGCTCTCACATCATGTGGGCGAGTTTCCATGAGTTAATTTGCTTTGCTGCAACGGGCAGAAGCAGGGCCAGGTCTTCCCAGGAACCTTGAGTTTACAATCTGATCATCCACACCCAGCATCTCTGGGGCTGTGCACACACACCCCTCTCTTAGTGCTGTGGGCAGCCAAAAATTTGGGAGATCCTCTGTGAAAACAGCCAAGAAGGGCGGGGTACTCATTTTAAATTGAGGGTGACTTGAAAATTATTTTTCTGCATAGTGGCAAGTAGAGTCATAAACTTCTTGTAGTATTAATCATAGATGTGTTTTAAGGGAAGATTGTTATCTCTTGGTCTGTGCTGTGTTAGCAGCTGAAAGTCCCAGGCCTGGCTCTGCTAGGAGCTCTCCTGACACGGGGGAAAAGGCAGCTCTTGTTCTGGAGAAATAATAACACATAAAAGGAAAAATGAGGTGGTTATGGCCAATGGGGAACTGAAGTTCTGTTGAACAAACCGAAGGCTGCCCCTCAAAAAGGGGTGAGAAAGCAGAGAGAAGCTGGCCACTCTTCTGTCGTGTAATGGATAGTTGGATGATGCTACAGCTGCTCTCCTGCTCTCCAGCTCCACAGGGATAATTGCCCACGCCCAGCACTTCAGCGTGTGGATGGGACCGTGGTGTGAGGGCTGTGCTGGGATGAAAAGAGCATCTTCCATTTGCATCCCCGAGCAGCCGTGTGTGCGCACAGACAGGCTGCTCAGCCTCCACCGGAGCAATCCCCAGGGTGTCTGGGCAGGCAGGGTGATAATGGAAAAGGAATGCAGGGAGGGTAAGGAGAGAAAATCAGCATCCTGGGTAAAATCCTGCCCTGGTCCCCGGTGGCAGTTGGCTCCTCTGTGCACCATCTCTCCTCCCGCCCTCCCTGGGAAGGGCAGGCGCTGCCTGTACTTGTCATGCCAGTCACACACATGCTGGTGCACAGACTAACACCCTCCACAATAAATCTAAAAGATTAATTACCAGGGGAAAAAAATATCCCACAACCCCACTTGCAGCATTTGAAATGCATCTCAGCCAGTGCTCTGCTCTGGTTATTCATGGGGAAAAGAAATCACCTCCTGAATCGAGCAATTGAGAATGCAAATATCCCAGCCTGGCTCAAAAGAGGAATCAAGCTCTGTACTGTCAAGCTGATTAGCATCCTGTTCCGTGGGGTACTGCCCTGAGCCCAGAGGGAAAATTTGGGGACAACTGTGCTTAATGCTTAGGGATGAGGTTTCTGAGTTTTGCCCAGAGAGAAATTACAGTCTTGCTACGCCCCGTCTGATGACGGACCATAGAGATGTTTTCGTGTTCTCCTCACAGCGACTGCCCTTTCTCTGGTGAGATCTTTCAGCCTTTTGTTTCCTGTCACTGACCAGCTGTTTTTTGTGAGTTGAGTTTTTTTGTTGTTGTAAAACTGAAGCTTTCTACAGGCAGTGGAACAAAGATTTTCTTTTTTCTCTTGTGAGCAGGGAGGGAAAGTACATTGGAGCAGTTTCTCATGGGACTGGGACTTCTGCTTGCAAGAAGGATTTTACACTTTGTTTTGCCTATTTTCCCCTTTCCCTGAAAGCAGTGTAGATGCATCTTCCAGAAAGACTAGGAATTATATCGTGATCCCTTTCAGTCCATATCCCAGCAGTAGGGTGGGAAATGCAGCATTTGGGAGTTGGAAATACTCAACAAGAAAGGAGCAAAATTAATCCCAGTCTGCTCCTTGTTGTTATGTCCCAATGAACATAAATCCTCTGTAGCATTCCTTGTGGCCCGTTGCAGATGTCAGAGGGGAAAATAAAACAAGAGCTTCCCTATGAAGTGCTGTTCACCCCTTTTAGCCTTGTGCAGCAACATGAGTGTGGCTGGAAATCGCAGTGGCAGTGACAAGCAGTTTGTGCATCGTCTTTATTCCCCCAAAAAGCTGCTGTGCATCCTTGTTTCCCAACTTGATTTTTCAGCCAGACTTCGCTCTTCTTGCTCCATTTGCCATCCCCTCCATTTTTCCAAGTTTGCCTGCAGCAATGTCCAGGAGACTTTGGAGCTGTTGTGGCATGTGCTGGCAGGGTGGGCCTGTTGGTGAGGACAGATCCCTGGATATTTCACGTGAGATGTGTCCCAGGCCTTGGGTTTTTCCTGTCCCACCCTGACAGATCAGGCCTGGGCTGGGTTTGCTATCACTGCCCAAGTTAAGCCTCTCCTGTTGGATTAAAGCTGCAGAACAAGGGCTGTCACTGCCATAAAATCTGTGTTTGAAGTGGAATTTCCATTAAACCCTCCCATTTCTCACAACCTGCTGCTGTATCTCAAAATATAAAATTTGTCTTGGGGGCCTTTAGGCTGGAGATCAGGGGAAGGTTCTTCCCCCAGAGGGTGCTGGGCACTGCCCAGGCTCCCCAGGGAATGAGCACAGCCCCGAGGCTGCCAGAGCTCCAGGAGCATTTGGACAACCTTCTCAGACACAGGGTGGGAGTTTGGGATGTCTCTGTGCAGGGCCAGGAGTTGGAATTTGATCTTTGTGTGGTTCTGTAAATTAGAGCCACACCCTTTCAGTGTGGTGGCTGCTCTGCACATCCTTTACATAGAAATCCATGGGCTGTTCAGCATTCTCCTGCTCATTCCCTGCTGCAGCAAGTCCCTTCTCTTAAGGTTTCTTTGGTTTATTGGGAGAGCTGTTAATTGGAGGAGGAGGCCATTAAGTTTTGTTTTCATGTAAAGATTAAATTTTTGAAGATGTAAATATATGCAGTGTTCATTTTTGGCTAGTTCAGCTGATTGTGGTGTAACAACAATTTTTGGAATTTACAGTGAATGTGGCTGTGGTCCAGGGGTTGCTCGTGCTGGGACTTTTCTCCCAGTTTCATCTTCAAATCAATGCATGGGATAAATGAAAACAGCAGCAGCATGTCTTGGTGAAATCTGACATTTTCCCAGCATCTTCTGCACATCAGAGATTGGGCAACCATTGCCTGGGACAAATTTCTAAAGTAACACTGTGGTAAAGGGGAGGGTAATGATTTCAGGTATGTCCTAGCAGGGTTCATGACACCAGTGCTAACCATATGGGAGTTACTCTTTCCTTGGATCTTTTTTGTTTACTGGGTGTTATCTCCTTGATAACACTTTTGGGTTGCTCTTTTGCTCATGGGCTTGTCTCAGTTTAATTACACTACATATGATGGTTGCCATCCCTCTGTTGCTCATGGAAAGGTAGCTGAGCCTGTGTGCCTCATGTACAAAGAAATGGAATTTCCATGAGCTCACAACCTTCAGCTCTATCTCCAAAATGTGCTGGAAGCATTCCCTCCAGTTCCCTGCCTGGTGAAGCTGCTTCCTTTTGAGTTACAGCCATCAGAAACTATAAGAAATCTCAGTGTTTCCTGTTAGGGATAATGAGTTTATCATTGAATTTGTCTCCTTTCCATTCCATTTTTGGTCTTGCTAAAGAGGTTTCCCTTGTTTCTTCCCCAGAATGCCAGGACTGGTGGGCAGCAGGTTGCAGACAGAACACTTCTGCACTTCCTGCAAACTGCACAGTCTGTTCTGCTGTGAAAAGCCTTCACATAGTGACAGACTTCAGAGAGCTATCAGAAAAGCTCCAGAGGCATCAGCCTTTTCTAATCAAGGTAAGGCAGGGATTTGTGAGGCTGGGTGATGAGTCCAAACTCTTGAACAGCACAAGCCCAAAATCCCTACCCAGTATTTTCACCCATGAACTCAAACTGCTCATTCAGGACATGTGTCTGAGAATATATTTCACCCCAGTGTGAAGATGTGGGAGGAGAGAGCTCCCTGCATTGTTCCTCTGACTAATGATCATTGTATTTGGACACTTAGCAATCCATGTGGCTGTTGCTCTTGGATGTTTTCTAGTGGGAGGGAAATGGGAGCAGGGAGCAACCCCATGGGCACAGCTTTTATCTTTGTTTCATATTCTTTAAGACAGGGCAGCATCTCTCCTATGAAGAACTGAAGCATTTTCAGTCCCAGGATCCAGAACTGGCAGAGGTTATAATAGAAGAAAATTCAGCTGAATTATGGAGCTGCCCATTTTTCTTTCCCTGGTGAGTCAGACAGAACATGTGATGGATGGACACATCCTTTAGGGGTGCTCAGGCTCTGCCTGTGTGAACCTGAGTTCACACTCCAGTGCCTGCAAGTTGCAGTTTAACTGGAGAGAAGGTGTGCAGGAGTGGGTTACAGGCTGCTTCTGCTTGCTGGCACTGATTTGTTCTGAGGATGAGACTTCTGCACTAAAAGTAGAGAGTTGGTGCTTGGTCTCCAGCTATTGCTCCCCTTATAAGATAAAATTATCCCAGGGCCTGCCTGGTCCTGTTCTTCAGGCTGTAAATCCTCTGGGCTGTGATCTGATCACCCGAGACACTGGTTCACATTTCTATCACCTCTGTCTACTCAGTGGAAATCCTCTACCACTGGTGCTGACTGAGAAGAGGTGCTATGACTTCTGCAAACACTGAGAAGTAATGGAAAGTCAAAGAAGCCTGCAGTTTGTGTTTGGTCTTGTGCAGAAAATATGTCCAAGTCTAATCCTGCCCCTGTTAACCAAAAGCTCTTTGCCCCATAAAGGCCAAAGCCTTCAATATGAACAAGATGTGTGAGCAACTCAGAGTTCTCTGAGGTCTCAGAGTAAGCACTGGTAGAGGGATGGTCAGGGTACAGAAGAATTAATCATGTCAGTCCCCTAGACAGGGATGTAAAGATAACAAGCCCCAACTGGCCTTTTCCAGACACATTTCCTGGTCTAGAGAATAGCCTTGGATCCCCCTGCCTCACAATGTGGGTTCAGTTGTGGTTGTATATGATGCCACCTCTCTGCATCTTCTGTAATTAATGGATCTGGTCAATGACTTGGATCATTTTAAGGGAAAAGGAGAGAGAAATGAAGCTCAGGTATCCATAAGGATCTGTTTGTTCCCTCTTTACATGATCCTGATGCAGGAGCCCACAGGAGAGTGGGAAGGAGCAGATTTAGAGGCTGAGGTTGAATTTTGCTCCTGACTCCCAGGGCTAGTCTGTCATGCTGTTTATCAAGCATGAATGTTTGGCAAGACTTTTACCTGGAAAGAGCTTTTAAATGCAAACATTATCATTGTATGATGATTCTTTAATATGGGCTGGTTTGTTTAGGAACAAGTCTGTGAATAGATCCCAGATTCTCCAGGAATTTTTCCCTGCTTCCTCTTTGCTGTCCTTCCCCAAGACAGTGTCTCTGGAGAGCTGCTTCCTCATCCGCCACCCAGATTTGGGGAATAAGGTGAGAAATTCATTCCAAAGGCATTCTCTTCCTGTGCATGAGTTGTCTCCCAGCAGCTCTGAGGTTTTGTGGGATTTGCAGGGTATTTTTAGCTGTTTCAGTCCTGAAAAGGAGCTTCTGGGGTTGTATCAGTTCTGTCCATCCCTGTGTAAAGTGGCATCTCAAGGTGGCTTTGCCTCCCAGCACTTGTGTCTAGTTTGGGGCAGGAGATTCCCTGTGCCCATCTCCCTTGGAGCTGGAGATGCCACAGAAACAGAGGGACTTCAAAGATCATCTTGTTCCAACACCCCTTGCCTGCTCCATTCATGTATCTGGCCTTGCTCTATAGCTGGGTGAGGTCTTTCTGTGCACGGTTGGGCAGAATTGTTTCAAGAGTTGCATTTTAGGAGCTGCTCCTGGCAGTGAGTCTCACTCATTCTGAGACCCTTCAGGCTTCTGGCCTGATCTCCTCTGTGTTTTCCTGAGTTGTGGGGATGTGAAGGCTCTGCCTTGCCTTGGAGCAGAGGAGAACCCTTGCATGCAGCTGACCTCAGCTAAGATTCTGTGCTCCACTGGTAACTGGTGGAGCAGCAAATGTGTTGTTTGCTCTGTCTCACCTGCCTGCAGGGCAGTGACTGTCCCTGCTTTGGGCAGACAGAGCCAAGGAAATCTGGCCAGGCTTTTGAAATCCTCTCCTCTCATCCTAGAGCTACAGCCTGCACAGTCTCTTCGCTGTTGGGAGTGGGCAGCTCACCCTGACTGTTGCACCTCTGGACACGTGCAGAGGACACTGTGAGGTGTTCAAGGTGGAGCTGGAAGCTGGGGATTTGGGTGAGTACCAGAGCTGTGGCTGGCAGGGACTGGGAGTGCAATCAGGAGACTGCTTCCAGCCGGGTCTTTTCTGTCTGACACCTGGGATGGTGGTTTGTGCCATTGTCACCTCCAGACCGGTGTGTGCCTGCTTGTCACAGCACAGGGAGTGATCCTTCTGGACTGGGAGTTTGTGGCCTGGAACTCCAACACTGGAGATGCTCCAGGCTGAGCAGTGTGGGTACACAATGGGTATTGCAAACCCAGTGCCCACTGAGGGAAGAGTCTTTCCAAAGAGCTCCAGCACGACCACATCCCTTTGTGGGGAATGGGAGCACTCGTTAAGGATGGACTCATCTAACAGAGCCTCTCCATTGCCTCTTCCCAAGGTTATGCCAGCACAGATCACTGGACAATGAGCTTCATGGCCAGAGGGACAGAGCCAGCAGTGATTTGTGATGGAGCTGCCAGCTAAGGATGCTGGGGTGGGAAAACAGAGCTGTTCCCAGGACAAGAAGACTTTCAGCTTTGAAACCAAGGCAACGTCTTGAGAGGAGCGAGCCGGGGCAACTGGGGCAGGCAGCTTTGCCACCCTGCATGTTTACAGTGTTTAAAAAGGACTATTTTCCTGACCCTTGAGGTAATCCTTTGCCTTTCCTCAAATGTATTTTGGGAGAAGCTCAAGCTATTTATGACCCTCCCTGTCCCCTCAGGTAAGCCCTGGGTTTGCAGCAAAGGGTTTTTTTTCCAGGAGCAGCAGATGGATTTCTCAGGATGAGATTCACCTTATGTTCTTTGTGGATTATGGCACTTCTGAAACTTCCTGGGGGGTTTGGGAGTGGATGGGGTGTGTGACATTTCTGTGTACATTCCTCCTGAGGAGGAAGCTTTGAGCCTGTGTAGTCAGGCCAGTTCTATAAAGGGAATGGATTGGTGATGTGTCCCAGCTCTCACGTCCGCAGCTGTGTGAGCCCTGCAGAGCTGACCTTGGCTCCTGCTCCCTGGCTGGGGAGAGCCTTGAGCCTGAGGGCAGAAGCTCTCACCCACTGCATCCTTCTTGTACCAAAAGAATCCCTTCAGGCCTCTCTGTGTTGTGATCACCCTTCTGCAGCTCCCTGTCAGCAGGTTTCGAGTGAGTCAAATGGTAATTGTGCTTTTCTTCACCTCCACTTCCTTTCCTGCAAAAACACTGACACACATCTTAGAGGTGCTGGCAGTGCAGAAGTTCTGGATGGAGCTGAGGCTGGGAGAGAGCAGCTCTGTCCAGCTTTCACCTCAGACACCAAGGGCTGCACAGCCGTTCTCAGCTGCTCCTTGTTTTTGGAGGCGCTGCCTGCGTTCCCAGCCCACGGTTCCTCTGGGAGCACCTGAAACCTCCCTCTTCCCTGGCATATTTTTGCATTGACTCCTTCCAGACCTGGAACTCTGTCTTCAGAATGAACGTTGGTTTTTCCTGGGTCCTTTCCAAGCTGCCTTTGCGTGTTTCCTGCTGCTGGAGCAGCGCTGTCTCCAGTGCCCTGAGAGAGGCTCGGGTTCGGTGTGTGCAGACTGCGGATGCTCCGGTCCCTTCCAAGTCTGATCCTTTGGGTCTGATCCCACTGCTGAAGATCATTTACAGATGTGTCAGGCTGAACTCATAGGCCAGGGCTGGAGTTCAGGACATACTCTCACACTTGTTAATATGGAGTTGGGAGGGGTTTTGGTTGACAGCGAGTTAACTCTGTTCTCAGGAGCAAGAGCCTTTTTCACTGTAAATATTTTAGGTACATGTAAAATGACAGATTGGGAAAATGTCTGTCCAGCCTTTGTTTTTGAGGAGAATGGGAGCAAACATTGTGCTAATCTGATTAGGAGTTGACAAAAGCTGCCAAGTGGGATGACCACTTCTGGCTCCTGTACAAGAATAAGGCAGAGGACAGTTCCTGCTCCAAAGAATTTAGTCTGAGGCCTTGACACTATAAACATTTCTATGCATAATCCTTATTTTTCTCCTGTCAAAACAATGAGAACAAGCCCAGCACCTGTGTCAGTCTGTGCATGGCCCTTGGTGCTGAACACACACCAGATCTAGTAGAACCAAAAGGGGAGAGTTTGGCTCTCTCAGGATAGAAAAGGACTGATATAATTTGCTACCAAGTATTAAAGGGAATTGGACTAATGAACTTCCATTAGTGTTCTCACTGCTTGGAGTGTATTTCACACTCATGACACTACATTAAATCTTGTACATGCCAAGACACACACACACACCACCCCTCTCCCTCCTCTTAAAGCCTGGGTCTTAGTTAATGGAAATTTGGGAGTTCAGTGATGGCAGAATTAGGGCCTCATTAGTGACTGTTGCTGTTTACACTTTGGCAGCTTCTCAAATCAAATTCAAAGGCTGACCAGGTTACTTCACCTCTTACTGCTTTTGTATCTGACCTGTTTTTGTAAAGCATTTGCTCAAAGATGCTGCTGGAGCCATTCTTGCTGAGATCGCGGCGGTTCGGTGACACTGTCACCACTAAGTGTCCTTGACTGTAACTTGTAAAAGAGCTGCGGAGACAATTCCCAAGTGTCTGTGAAATGCCTGGATTCTGAGAGTCATACTTAAGCCATTGTGGCTGTCTGGCTCTTTCGGGAAGAAGCAGAGAAAATGGATCTATTTACAGTTGCTGTTTGGACTGGGGGGAGGAGGGGGAGGAAGGGGCAGGTTTGTGTCTGTTTAGCAGAAATGTTCTCACGTAGTGCTTCTCCCTTCCTCCAAGAGTTGCAGCCTTCCTTGAAGAGTTGCAGCTGGTTGGACAGGAGCTGGTGAGTCTGGCCTGTTTGCAGAGCAGCCTTCCAAGTGCACTTTATGGGCTCTGCATAAGTTTCCAGCTCTGTCTCAGCGATACATTGCATATGTCCCAGCCTCGCTCCCTTCGGAGCTTACATCATTTGTTTTTAAGCTCTCCGGTATATTTTCTCTTCCTCTTCCAAAGGCTGTAAGGAATTAGCTGCTAAACTAAAACAGGAGGGCAGTTCTCCTGCTGATAGAGTCAATTTTGGCCGAAGTGCAGAGCCCCAGTCTGCAGCACGGCTTCCAGAGCAGCTCCTGTTTCCAGCTGCCAGAGGAGTGGTGCTCACACCTTCCACATCCCAGGGCAGGCAAGGAGCCACAGTGGGAAACCCAGAGGTGAGGCCACAATGGCAGAATTGGGATGGCCAAAGGGTGGTTTTGATACCTTTATTGCAATTAAGCCCTGGTCGTCTTCCACATCCAGAGCTCCAGCTTTACAAAGTCCCTGGAAAGGAGCAGGACTTCCCTAGGGAGGCTGGTGGTCCTAGTGGCCTGCTGAGGTGGAACAGGGCTGTTCCTGCAGCTACTGAGGTTTCACAGCCATGATCACATGAGTCACAGAGGGGGTGTCCCACCATGGTCTCACTCACCTCAGCTCTTCTTTTGCACTCTCTGTGCTGGTTTGGACAATCTCCCCCTCTGCCCAGCTCACACAAGTTCCCAGTTAATACATTTTGAAATCCCTTTGTGTGCTTTAGAGCCCATTGCCTGTGAGCTGGGAGATGGAATCCTCCTCACCCCACATCCCAAAGGCTGCAAAGCTGCTCTGAAATCACACCAGAAATTGGTACTACCCACGAGCCCAGTGGGCAGAGGTGAGGAGGGGTCACCTCTGCACTTGCCAGGCTGGAAGGACAGGCTGTCCCTGTCAGCTGGGCAGGAGGATCGTGGTTTAAAGCTGCTCCCCAAAGCAGGGGTCACTGACCAGTGCTGTCAGTCAGTCCTGAACTCAGGGTAACTGAAAGGAGGAGAAAGGATTATTATGATTTACTTCAGTACCAGGAAATCAGCGGCCCCCACGGGAGCCAACCTGGCAGTTTCTATTGATTCTTTTTTTTGCTTTCTTTGTTCCTTTTCATTTTTTTCCCTGCCCACTGTTTTTGCACACATTGATTCCCCTGAGGGATCTCTCTGCAAGGCCCTGGAGAGCTTTGAGTCAGATTTCCCGTGAGTCTCCAGAGTGCAGCTTCTCCCACCAGGCCTGTTTTTGCAGTGTTCTGGAGGAGAAGCTGGTTTGTCTGGGCTGGATCACCTCTCTTCCCTCCTGGGCTCCAGCAGCAGCAGGAGGAGGTGGGGAGCAGGAAAGCATCTCATGGTAGAGATGAGAGCTCTCTAAACACCAGTGTCTCAGAAAAGGGGATCCTTCTGCCTTGAAACCCTCTTGTTCCCTCTCTCCAGGAGGGGACTTTCCCCACACCCCAATCCCAGGTCCTCGTTCAGCCTCGTGGCCCCCAAGAGAATTGAACATTTCCTGGGGTGAGGCCATTTTGATGGGTGCACAAAGAGCTTCTGCTTCCTGCAAACCAAACTTTCTCCTCTTGGTGGATTTTATAGGTAGAACTCGAAATCCTCCTCTTCAGGAACCTCCTCCTTGTAAAGGGCAGATTTAGTGTCCTACTGAGTTAGACAAGGGAGATGCTGGACTTCCCTTTGCTTTGGAGATTCAAAAAAATGGCAGGTGATTTATTTTTAGCATTATCTCCTTGTCTTGTGGAGGGGAGCCACATTCTAAAGGCTCAGAGGTGCTGGGAAGTAAAGCTATATATGCATAAAGACTGTTTCAATGCTGAACACTAAACTTAGTGATGGATTAAAAAAAAAAAAAGAATGTGAATATGCACTTAATGCAGAATTTTATGGATGGTCCTAATTTAATATATTGCAAACTTTGTAAATACTTGGGAAAAGCCTGTAAAGTATGTAAATAAATGAGATTTGTATGTAAGAAGAATAAAAAAGTTTTTAATTTTTGCAATTAAATACAAGTGTTAATGACCCTTTTCCCTTTTCCTGATTTTTATTTTCATGTTGCATGTCAGCTATTGAGGGGTTCTTTAACATTTTTTGGGGCACTTTTCCTAAGGGAAGTGTAATTTTAAATGAAAAGTCAGAACACTTTTCTTAGGAAAATGTCATAAGAAACACTTTGTGAAAAAGGAGCAGTTTAGGAAATGTTCTGTGGGTTTTAGCCTGATTCTCTGAACAAAGGTGATGCAACAGCTCTGCCTGTCCCTCCTTTCTTTTCTTCCCAGCAACAATCTCCATATTTCCTTCACATTTGAGTTGATTTTAGCCAAACGTTGAGGCGTGGAAGATGATAAACTCCTCCAGAGCTCATAAATCCAGGCGAGTAGGGAGAAAAGAGAGAGAGATCCTGTTACTCCCACAGCAGTGCAGGAGCCTCGTTAGACACCGGCCAGCGCCGCTGGAGACCCTCGAGACGTGAGTCAGTAGAAGCCCAGGCTTGGTCACTTTGTGCTGCAGAGTGGGGCCAGCAGGCTGGAGCAGAGCCTGTCAGGTGTTGGTGTGTGGCTCCTGTCCCTGTCCCCGTGCAGTGGCTGCTGCTCCCTGGTGTGGGGGGAAGGAAAGCTGCAATTCACATGTCCTGTCCCCGCAGAGCCCGTGGTTTGGTTGTTCCAGCCAGCCCTGAGGGCAGCCACAGACTCCCAGCTCTCCTGTTTGGGGCCAGCTCAGCTCTGTACCCTGTTCTTCCTCTCCTGCTCCCCCTCTCCTGATGGTTCAGGGAAGAGGCACCAGCCCTCTGCTTGCCCCTGTTCCCAGCAGGTCTGGCAGCCCAGGGGGATGTTCCTCAGCTGCCAAATGCTGTCCCCCCATCACAGACACGGGGCTGGCCGAGGTGGGCTCCGGCTCTGTCTGGGGAGTTGCTGTGCTGCAAAGTGCTCTCAGCAATTGCATCCTGCTGCCTTTGTTTCTAAGGCAGCTGCATTCCAGGCACGGGGGAAGACCCGTGTGAAAACAGGGCTTTGTCAGCTGCTGTGGGATTGTTGTTACAGATTGTGGGTGACACTGTGGTGGGTATTTACTACAGGGCACCGGTGAGGAGGAGGAAGCTGATGAGGTTTTCTCTGGGCAGCTGGAAGTTGCCTTATGGTCAAAGGTCCTGGTTCTCCTAGGGAGCTTCAACCATCCTGGTATTTGTTGGAGAGATTGGAAGTCCAGGAAGTTCCTGCAGATCATTGAAAATAACTTTGATACAAGTGGTGGAGGAGCCAAGGAGGGGAGGTGTGTTTTTGCTTTGTACTAGCAAACCAGGAGGGATTGGTTGAAGTTTGGAAGGTTGGGGAAAGCCTTATCTGCAGTGGCCCATGTTATGGTGAAAGTCAGGGTCTTGTGTGGGAAGCAAAGCAGTAGCAGGGCTAGAACCCTCATTTTCCAGAGAGCCAGTTCAACCTTTCCAAGGACCTACTTAGAGGAATCCCATGGAATAGGGCTCTAGAAGGGAAGGGGGCCCAAGACAGCTGGTCAATATTCAAGCATCCAAACTCAAGACCAGTGATCATCCCTATGATCCAGAAATCAAGCAAAGAGGACAGGAGACCTGCATGGAAGAGCAGTGAGGTTCTAGCAATTCTCAAATGGAACAAAGAAATTGATGGGGTGTTGAAAAAGGGACAGGCACATGAGAGATCTATAGGAACATCTTTGGCGTACTCAGGGATGCAAGGAGGAAGGCCACAGCCCACTTGGAACTGAGTCTGGCAAGCGACATCAAGAGCAACAAGAAGGGCTTCTCCAAGTGCATTCAGCAGCAAAAGGAAGATAAGGGAAAATGTGAGGCTGCTGCTGAATCCGCTGCGTGTCCTGGGCACAGAAGACACAGAGAAGGTGTAATTACTCAAAACCTTCTTTGCCTCAGGCTTTACTGCTGAGAGCGGCCCTCAGGAATCCCAGATGTTGGAAGTAAGAGATGAAGGATGGAGAAAGGAAAACTTCCCCTTGATCACAGAAAGTTGAGAGAGATCAGCCAGGCAGATTTAACACCCATAAGTCCATGGTGGGATGCACCCACGGGTGCTGAGGGAGCTGGCAGAGGTTGTTGGTTAGCCATTCTCCATCATCTTTTAAAAACCCTGGAGAATGAGAGGTGCCCAATGACTGGAGAAAAGCCAGTGTTAAGTCTTGTCTTCAGAAAGGGCAATAAGGAGAATCTGTGAAATTCCCAGCAAGTTAGCCTCACTTTCATCCCTGGAATGGTGATGGAACAGCTCATTCTGAAGGCCACCAGGCACCTGAAAGTAAAGAAGGTTACTGGGAGTGGTCAGCATGGATTCACCAAGAGGAAATCCTGCTTGACCAGTCTGATGCCCTCTATGATGGCACGGCAGGATGGGTTGATGAGAGGACAGCAGTGAGTGGTGTCTACCTTGACTTCAGCAAGGTTTTTGACACTGTGTCCTGTAACATCCCCATGGATAAGATCAGGAAATGTGAGCTGGATGAATGGATAGTGAGGTGGATCAAGAACTGGCTCAATGGCTGAGCTCAGAGGGTTGTGAGCAGAGCAGAATCCAGCTGGAGGCGTGTAGTCGGTGGCATTCCCCAGGGATCATTACTGGGTCCAGTCTTATCCAACTTGTTTATCAACAGCCTGGATGAAGGGATGGAATGGACCCTGAGTTTGATGGTGGTACAGAACTGGGGGAGTGGCTGATCCACCTGAAGGCCGGGCTGCCATTCAGAGGGACCTGGACAGGCTGCAGAGCTGGATGGAGAGGAACCTAATGAGGTTCAACAGGAGCAAGTGCAGGTCCTGCACCTGGGGAGGGACAACCCCAGGTACCAGCAAAGACTGGGGGTGACCTACTGGGAGCAGCTCTGCAGAGAGTGACCAGGGGGTCCATGAGTTGACCATGAGCCAGCAGTGTGCCCTGGGGCCAGGAGGGACAATGGGATCCTGGGGAGCATTGGGAAGAGTGTGGTGAGCAGGTCAGCAGATCCTTACCCTCTGCTCTGCCCTGAGGAGGCCATATCTGTGTTCAGTTCTGGTCTCCAAGAAAGACAGGAGTTACTGGAGAGAGTCCAATGGAGGCCATAAAGATTATGGGACTGGAGCAGCCCTCTGTTGAGGAGAGACTGCTGGAGCTGGGCCTGGTTAGTCTAGAGAAGAGAAGACTGAGTGGGATCTCATCAATCCATATAAATATATCAGGACGTGTCAGAGGATGGTGTCAGACTCTAGTTCTGCCCAGCAACAGGACAAGGAGCAATGGCCATAAGCTCAAAATACAAGAAGTTCCACCTCAAGACAAGAAAAAACTTAATTCCATGGAGGGTGGCAGAGCACTGGAACAGGTGCCCAGGGAGTTATGGAGTCTCTCACTCTGGAGATATCCCAAACCCACCAGGATATGTTCCTGTATTGCCTGTTCCAGGTGATTTTGCAGAGGGGTTGGACTGGATGATTTCCAGAGGGCCCTTCCAACCCCAGCTATTCCGTGATTTTTAGAAAAAGACTAGGAGGTAAACAAGGGGACCCATAACTGAGGGCTCAGGGGATGGCTGAGGTTTGGATGAAGAATGCAAATCCAGGGATTGGGATTCAGGCATGGAGAGTGACCATGCATGTTGGCACCAGCCCCAGTGCAGCCTCTCCATCAAGGCCGATATGTGACACGGGTGTGTCCCACGTGGCTTCAAAACTCTAATAAATACATTTCCTCCCCAGTCTTCAAGCAGTTGGGTGTTCCTGGCTCTTGGGAGGTGCTTTAAATCTGACTGCCAGAGCCGTGGGCTGCTGAGAGCAGAAGCTGCCTGCACGATGCTGAGCTCAGGTCTTCCTCCCGTCCTCCTGGTGCTCTCAGTGCTGGAGCTGAGCTGGTGCCTGAGTGATGAAGAAAAGAAGATCATCTTGGATGAGCATAATAAATATCGCTCCCAGGTCTCTCCTCCTGCCAAGGCTATGATGAAGATGGTAAGTGGCTTTTATTACAGAGGAATATTGGGGTGTTTGTGTGGTCCAAGGCTGGATCTTAATGCGAGGAGGGATCAGGGAGTTCCTCAGGGGAGGCAGAGCAATTCTCATGTAGGGTTACAAGTAGGTGTTAATGGAGGGGTTCCCTAAACTGCCTCTAAAGAGAAGAGTTTCCTTTACCTTTGGAGTGTCTTTGGTCATTTTCTGGAAGTTCCTAAGTGTGATGTGAGTCCCCAGATGCTGTTCCATGAGAGTGATGCAGCTCTCACTCACCTGAGTGCCTGCTGGAGCTCCCTGTGATGGCAGAAATGGCAGGTGAGACCCTGCCATGAGCAGGTGCCTGGGGACTTTGGCATTGTCATTGCCAAGAGGTGGTGGGGGAATCCTGCTGTGTGGGACATCACACAGTGCTCTGTATTTGCATCAACTTCAAACATGTTGGTCAAGTCTGTCAGTTATTTGGGCCCATCATGTTCCTACTCCTCCCCATGCCTTGTGCAGAGCTGCCTTGGATGTGAGGGATCCCCTGTTTTGCTTGTGGAAATTGAGCCAGGTCCCACATCATGTGTGGTTGCAGTGGGAGCAAAACTGAGCTCTAGAGCTGGTGCTTTTTGTCTTGCTCAGACTCTTGATTTGATTAGAACTTGGTTATGAAGTTTTATCTTGCACCACATGTGATTTTTCCTCATTGTTTGCAAATCATGGGGAGGAGAAGGACAACTGTTTGTCCTGGAAAGTTTGAGCCCTTTCCTTCTTTGGTCACAGTGTGCTTGGAGGACACCTCCCTGTCTGGCCCAGAAGTTGCCCAGAATGAGTAAAGCCTTTGTGGGCTGGTAAATGGGAGTTTAACAACCAAACAAAGCCAAAAATTCAGGGAGAGAAGGCCTGACCAGTGACTGCAGACTCAAAGGGGACAAAGCCAGAACCCTCAGCACTGTGATGGTTTCTCCACACTGAGTTGAGGATGCTCCATGATGGTGTTAGATGAGCTCCAGGAGATGTTGTGAGAGTCATACTGGTGCCCTGACCTTCTCCTGTTTGACCCGTAAACCAAGGCTTGTGCTGGGACTGACCATGGAGCTCCCCTCTCCTGAGGACTCTGTTGGGTAGGGGTTTGAATTTTCCTCATGGATGGGGAAACTGCAGCCAGACAGTGCAGGGTGCTTGGTGAGTGCCTTGTTCCTGTTGGAGAGCCCAGTGTCCCTCCCTGTGTGCTGACACCGAGCTCCTTTCAGACCTGGGGCACAGACCTGGAGGCTGATGCTCAAAAGCATGCAGAGAAGTGCAAGTGGTCCCAGAACAGGGGCCCAGGCAGGTTAAACCTCTTTGCTACACCTTCAGCCCTGGATGTAAAATTGGCCATTGAAGAATGGAACGCAGAGAGGAAATTCTACGACTTGACAACATCCACATGTGTTTCCACGCAGACGTGTGAGAACTACGTCCAGGTACCAGCTGCTGGGGTGGAGGGCCTGTTGGGACTCCTAAAATCTTTGCAAAAGGACAGGGAACCAGGTGGGATTCACAATGATAGAGGCAGACCTGGGCATGGTGTCAGTCATGAGTGCCCTTTGGAGAAGAACTTTTATGAGACAAGCCCTGCAGCCATTTTTTTGGCTGCTCAGCAGTGCCAGCTCAGTGCCAGCTTGTCTTGGGTGGAATGATGAGGTCCAAGTGTTTCTTCACAGCTTGGGTGGGAGCAAGGAGGAGAAGAGATGGTGGTGGCAACTGGATGGATGGATGGATGGATGGATGGATGGATGGATGGATGGATGCATGGATGGTTCCAAGACCATAGCAGAGGTGGTGATGCTCTGCCTGGGTAGACTATATGGTAGGAGAGCTTTGGCACTGGAATATATGACCTTGGGAAGGTGGTTCAGACAGGGTCAAGGGGGAAGGGCCAAAACAACATGGGAAAAGGCATCTGGGGCACGTGCTGGGAGATGAGGAAGATATTCCAGCAGACTTTAAGGCCAGGGGAGAGACTGCCTTCAACCAGTCCCCTCACCTTCAGCCCTGGTCTTTGCCTTAGGTTGTCTGGGCAGAAACAACTCACATTGGCTGAGGGAGTAGTTATTGTGAGATCACTGATGGAACTGAAACAGAGAACGTGCACCTGCTTGTTTGCAACTATTATCCTCCGTAAGTCCCAGGCCCCAATATCCATCCCCTGCTCTGTTCTGAGGGGGATGAGGGATCTGCTGCACGGAGTTGTCTGCCCTGGCTTTAGCTGCCTTGGGGTCAGGCTGGTGAGTAAATGGCCCTGACAGGCCGTGGCAGGACACCAAGACCTGTTTGCTACATTAATCCCAAGTTTTGCCTTGGCTGGGATATCCCAGCTGAATCAGCCCCCTCTCTGGGATGGGTGTTTCCCCTTTCCTCATGTCTTCTTTATCTTGGCATTTTCTGCTTCCAGGAGTAATGTAAAGAAAAAAAAGCCCTACCGGGATGGACCCTCGTGTGAAATGTGCCCCATGGACACAGTCTGTGTGAACAACCTGTGTGGTGAGTGAGGGGAGCCCTGGAGGGGCTGTTGGGACTGAGACCTGGACTGGTCTGAGCTCTGAACCCTCCTGGAGCTGTCAGGAAGCCTCTGAACTTCAGTTCCAGGGCTGGACCATGAGACAGGAGCAATTGCTGCTCCTAACAGGGGGCAACTGCCTCAAGATGAGGAGGATTGTTCAAGGGCCTTGTACTCCATTAGGCAGCGTTTTTTGCCCCTTGTGGGGCAGGAGGTTGTGAGGGCCATGAGATGTCTCCAGATTGGGAACCCCCGAGTGGGGAATGGCCCAGAGTGACCTGGGAGGGCTCAGCTGCTGTTTCAGCCCCTCATTGGTTTCTGTTGGTTCTGCTCACTGTGTGGATCTGTGGAGGTGAACCAGTCCTAACCCATGGCACTTTTCATCTCTGCATCTCTTTCATCCACCCTAACAGCCCTGCCAAAACTCACAGCCACAGCCAAACCAGAACCCACAGCATCAGAGGCCACCATAACCACAGCCAAGCCACCATCCACAAACTCACTTCCAACCACAACCACAGCCAAGCCATCCCCACAGCCACACTGTCAAACACAGCCAAGCCCAAACCCATCACAAACCAAAACCTGCCACCACTCCCCCAACAACAACCCCAGCAAGGCCAAAACCAACAACACCAAAACCCATGCCAACTCTGGCTGAGTCAAAACCCACCACAACTCTGGCTGAGTCAATATCTGCTGCGACAACACCAGCATGTGCCACGAATGCTGATGGCAAAGGCATGACTAAAAACTGGCACAACCACAAAGCCAGAGCACAAAGACCTGATCCTGTTGAGGCAACCAGGATCACTCTTTCCTGTGAGCCCAAGTTAGACCCATCACCAGAGGTAGAGACAGGCAATGGAGAGCCTCTTAGCTCCTTCACTAAAGAGGATCTTCTACTCTGACTTCATCTTGTCTTCTTTTCCTTCCATATCTGCCCTGGACACAGAAGAACAGGAGACAAACTCAGACCAGACAAGTGTGGATCTGCCCAAAGGAGGAGCCCCCAGTACCTGCTTGGGCCTTTCGCTCTTCCTCCTCCCCAGTGCCATCCTGGTGGGCCTTCTGCTCTGAAGGGTCTTCCTCAGCTGTCCCTGCACCCCTCAGCAAGGCTTTTGTCAGTGCTGGTTGTTCCACAGCCCTGGTAGGCTCAGGAGGCTCCTTGGACAATTCACACGCTCCCTCCTTACGCTGCCTTCTCTGCTGCTGCCCCGGCGAGCCAAGGCTGATGCTGGGGGAACTTTGTCCCCTTCCTGAGGAGACCTGAGGACAGGAGGGTGTTTGCCATAAAGCTGGTGACCTTGGATGCTTCTCCTTTTTCCTGGCTTTTGTTCTATTTCCAGGGTGGAAGTGTTGAGCTCTCCCACCCATCTGCCCATGTGGCTGGCAGGCCCTGCCACCGCCTGACCCCGGGGACAGCAGGGTGACTTGGGGACAATGAGACATGGTGGTTGGCTTTGGTGTTTGCAGATGAGGCACAGTGGTTGGCTTTGGTGTTTGTCAGGAGGAGTTTCCTGCAGAAATGCTCTTTTCCCTCCCAGTGTATTTCTTTCAGTTTTGGACATACTTTATCTCTTTCCTATCTTGTCCAAGTAGAGTGTCTATTTGGGATTTCTGTTTCCTCCTGGTTCTGGTGGAGCTCTGGCCGGTACTGCCCAGCTGTTCACCCCTCTCCTCACACTCTGCAGCCCATGCCTCTTCCCTCTCTCCTCCTCCCTCTCTCACTCTCTGGCACATGTCCCATCCTTCAGTCATTCCAATGCCACAGATTTATTTCACGCGTGTGCCTGCACAGAAGAGAAACCTTCAGAGCTGAGAGAGGCCACCAGCTCCTTCATGTAGCTTTTCCCTGCATGGCTTCATTCTTTGCATCATTTCAGTGTATTTGAATTTAAATACAGATCCTGATTCATGTGCAACTTGTGTGTGTGTGTGTGTGTGTGTGTGGTCAGGAAGAACAAATCCCCACATGTGTTGTTACGATCTGAGCCCCAGAGATAAAAGTGATGCTGTTACAGGTCACTGGTGGCTCTGCTGCCCGGCAGCACCAGCCGTGTGCAGGAGCCCCGCTGCCTGCGGGCTGCTCCGAGCTCCCAGCCCAGCCCAGCCAGGAGGTGACCAGCAGATGGCCCTGGGAGAGGCACCGCTGAGAACCGGGCAGCCCAGCTGGCCCCGCACACCCTGCCCGCAGTTCTGAGCTTTATTTCATCGCCAGCCTCGGATGTAGTGAAGAACCAGATTAAAAATAACCTCGTGCCCAGGTGCCGTGGCTGCTGCACGCTCTGGGAGCAGCTGAGCTCCTGCTGCCGAGCTGCCCTGGGGGAGAAATCCCTCCCTGCCTTATGGACAGCTGATGAAAATACAGCCCCAGAGGCTGCTCCTCAGCCTGGGAGGGGAGAGGGCTCGGAGCTGGGAGAGCATTTCAGCACCTCGTCTGCTTTTGCATCTCAGTGAAGGGCAGCGTGGCAGTCCCTAAAAGTTCCCTAGAAGCACTACCAAGAGCAGAAAACCATTTCTCCTCCCAGCAAGACCAGGGCACTCGGGCAAACCCTGATTTTGTGCAGGGCTGGATCCCCCACCCTGCCGAGAGCCATCGAGGCACAGCGCTGCTGCTGATTATCAGCCACCAACAGAATTCCAGGAGTGAAGTGTTTTATCACTGGTGTGGGGCTGTGAACCTTGTGAAAGCTCTTCTTGAGTTTTGTTTTCCTGGAGGTTTTGACTTGTGGGGACAGGCTGTTGTGCAAGGACCTATTTATAGAGATGCCTGCAGCAGAGAACTCCAACCCAGAAGGAAATCCGCTTTCCTCCTGCCCTGCTCCCCGGGACAGGGGGCTGAGCCTGCCCACACAGGCATCTGGGGGGCTTGGCTGAATGCTGAATTTGGGGCTTTAGGCAAGGGCAGGGTTTGGGGTGGTGCACAGGGGAGTGCACACCAACTTTCAAGGCAGACTTGTGCAGCATTTCCACTCCATTTCTGGGGCTGGCATAAAGGGGACTCTGGCCCTGGGGTGACCCTGGCAGAGATTCTGCCAGGTTCTTACAGCCCTGTGCCCTGTGTGCTGGAAGGAGGAGAAGGCATTACCCATCAGCTGTGCTGACTGGGGTGAAATGGTGGGATTTGTGGTGTTTATGAGGCCTGGCTTCTTTATGAACCTCACCTGCTGGGTTCCCTCCATCCCTGAGCCTGTTCCCAGCAGGGGCAGGGAGGTGTTTGCTGCTGGCTGAGGGAGAGAAGGTTCCTTTGCTTCAGCTGCTGAATCTCCCATGAATGCAGTGGGTCAGAAGGGTTGGGGTGAGCACCTACACCCTGCTGGCTATTTGCATTTGGGGTTATGCTGCTGGCAGTTCCATCCAGCTTCCAAGTATTCCCTCAGAGTGTTTGGGCTGAAAATGCTGAAAATGCTCTCACCACAATGTCCTGTGAGGGTCTGGGGAGAACCCACCTTTCTTGATCTTGCTTCCTGGCTGCCTTTTGCTAAAAGGTGTTGCCCTTCAAGGCCATTGCAACCATCTACAAAACTAAAACAGGAGGGCAGTTCTCCTGGGAGTAAGGAATCTCTTTTGGCCAAATCTGCAAAGGGCCAGTCTGCAGCACGGCTTCCAGAGTAACTCTTGTGTTCAGCTGCCAGAGGGGAGTGGTGCTCACACCCTCTGCATTGCCAGGGTGGGAAACCCACAATGGCAAAACTGAGATGGCCAAGGGGAGGTTTTGATACCTTGGCCAAAGAGCTGCAAGTGAGCCCTGGTCATTTTCCTCACCTTGAGCTCCAGTTTTACAGATCCTTGGAAGGGCTGCAGGAGGCTGGGACCTCCTCAGAGAGTCTGGTGTTCCTAGTGACCTGCTGAGGTGGAATTGGGTGGGAATGGGGCTGTTCCTGCAGCTGTTGAGGCATTGTGGTGACAGACACAATCAGATGAGTCACAGATGGGGTGGCCTCCCTCACCTCAGCTCTCCTTGGCACTCACTGTACTGGTTTGGACAATACCCCCCTCTCACCCTGCTCAGCTCAGAGGGATTCCCAGTCAACACTTGTGTCCCAGCATTTTTAAATAATAGAATGGATGAATGAATGAATAGTGTGGAAGATGATAAACTCCTCCAGAGCTCATAAATCCAGGCGAGTAGGGAGAAAAGAGAGAGAGATCCTGTTACTCCCACAGCAGTGCAGGAGCCTCGTTAGACACCGGTCAGCGCCGCTGGAGACCCTCGAGACATGAGTGAGTAGAAGCCCAGGCTTGGTCACTTTGTGCTGCAGAGTGGGGCCAGCAGGCTGGAGCCAGCAGGCTGGAGCAGAGCCTGTCAGGTGTTGGTGTGTGGCTCCTGTCCCTGTCCTTGTCCCCGTGCAGTGGCTGCTGCTCCCTAGGGTGGGGGACAGGTTCCTTGAGCAAGCAGAAGGAAAGCTGCATTCCACACACACTTACCTAATGCCGGCTGGACACGAGTGTCTCAGCCCCAGGGTGGGGCTTGGACCTTGCACTGCTAATCCTGATGCTTCAGACACTGGCTCCAGAAGAAGCTGTCAGAGCAGGTTGGAGTTGAGAAATGGCCCTGCATCCCTTTGGCAGCCGCCCTGCACTTGCCAAAGGCATCAGCTCTTACTCACGTTTCCCCGTAGCCAGGAGGAACGGAATAGGAGGTAGAAGACAGGACCCATAACTGAGGGCTCAGGGGATGGCTGAGGTTTGGAGCAGCAGAGGCTTGGATGAAGAATGCCAGTCCAGGGACTGGGATTCAGGAACAGGGTCTGTCCCAGGGAGAGGACCCTGCATGTTCGTTGGCACTGCTGCCTCTCCATCAAGGCCGATATGTGAGATGGGTGTGTTCTGCATGGCTTCAAAACTCTAATAAATACATTTCCTCCCCAGTCTTCAAGCTGTTGGGTGTTCCTTGCTTTTGGGAGGTGCTTTAAATCTGACTGCCAGAGCCGTGGGCTGCTGAGAGCAGAAGCTGCCTGCACGATGCTGAGCTCAGGTCTTCCTCCCGTCCTCCTGGTGCTCTCAGTGCTGGAGCTGAGCTGGTGCCTGAGTGATGAAGAAAAGAAGATCATCTTGGATGAGCATAATAAATATCGCTCCCAGGTCTCTCCTCCTGCCAAGGCTATGATGAAGATGGTAAGTGGCTTTTATTACAGAGGAATATTGGGGTGCTTGTGTGGTCCAAGGCTGGATCTTCATGCAAGGAGGGATCAGGGAGTTCCTCAGGGGAGGCAGAGCAATTCTCATGTAGGGTTACAAGTAGGTGTTAATGGAGGGGTTCCCTAAACTGCCTCTAAAGAGAAGAGTTTCCTTTACCTTTGGAGTGTCTTTGGTCATTTTCTGGAAGTTCCTAAGCATGATGTGAGTCCCCAGATGCTGTTCCATGAGAGTGATGCAGCTCTCACTCACCTGAGTGCCTGCTGGAGCTCCCTGTGATGGCAGGAAGGGCAGGTGAGACCCTGCCATGAGCAGGTGCCATGACCTGGGGACTTTGGCATGGTTTTCCAAGAGGTGGGGGAATCCTGCTGTGTGGGACATCACACAGTGCTGTGTATTTTCCTCTGCAGGTGAAGGTCCTTTTATTTAGTGGAAGGAATGTCACCCTGTCAGTCTAGGTCTTTCCGTTATTTGGACTCATCACACTCCTAGTCCTCACCATGACTTGGTGTCTTAGCGATGCAGGATCCTCTGTTTTGCTTGGGGAAATCAAGTCACATCATCAGTAGGAGCTGTAGTAGGACCAAAAACAAGCTTGGTGCTGGTGCTGCTTTTTGTCTTGTTCAGACTCTTGATTTGATTAGAACTTGGTTATGAAGTTTTATCTTGCACCACATGTGATTTTTCCTCACTGTTTGTAAATCACACAGAGAGGGATAATTGTTTATCATGGAGAGTTGGAGTCCTTTCCTCTTTGGGTCACAGTGTGCTTGGAGGACACCTCCCTGCCTGGCCCAGTAGTTGCCCAGAATGAGTAAAGCCTTTTTGGGCTGCTAAATGGGAGCTTAACAATTTGAAGAAGCAAAAAGTTAAATTCAGGGAGAGAAGGCCTGACCAGTGACTGCAGACTCAAAGGGGACAGAGCCAGAACCCTCAGCACCATGATCCCATCAAACCCACCAGGCACAGCAAACTGAGTATCAGGGCTTTGGAGCCAAAGTCTTAGAGAAAACCTGACAGAAATGATCTTTCAGGGTCCTTAAGTCGATTCCAAACATGTGGGGGCTGCTCCTGGCTGAAACTTTGATTGTAGCCCCTGTGCTTTGAGGTGCTCCCTCTGCAGCTTCTGCTCCTGCTCGCACACACAGGACCTGCTCTTGATCTGGAGCCAAAGGCTTTTTCATTTTGAAGCCCAGCAAATGTTTAGCAGCCCTGACGATTCCTCAGCAGAAGTTTTCCATGCGAACACCGTCCTCACCTCCCTCCTGGGACTTTGCTTGGGCTGGGTTTGCCTCTGGGTTCACCTGCTGCCGTGGCACTGTGCCTGGCTGAGGTCACTCTGTGCCTCCTTTTGGGACATGGGGCTGGTTGCTTTGGAAATATTTAGTTGAAAGCGGGGGAATCTGTAGCCTAAGCCCACTTCACTAATGAGGCAAATCTGCAGGTGTGAGTTCCCCGTTTATGGAGCCCAGCTCTGTGTCAGAGGGAGAGGGGTGTGTGCTCCCCAAATTTGGTCTCCAGCCCTCTCTGTCAGCGTGGCTTGGGGCCATGGTGGGAGGTGAACCAACACTCTGTGTGCCAGCCAGGTGTTTCCTCCCCCCAGTGCCTCCAGGGCTGTCCTCATCCCCTTGACACCCCAGTGGTGACATGCCCTCCTGTCTGGATCCTTTTGGATCCAGCCCTGGCTCTGTCCAGGAAGGTCCCCCTCAGGACCCTGTTTGCATGGCTGCCTTCAGAGCCAAGCTGCTCTCTCCATCAAGGATGGTCCAAACAGCTGCAGTGCAGGATTCCCCATATGCATCCCTGCTTGAAAAGCTCTCCACCTCCTCCTCCTCCTCCTCCTTGTTGTCCTCCCTGTGGCCGGGGGCTCAGCTGGTGGCGGGGCCGCTGCTGCTCCAGAGGGGGCTCCTGGCTGGCAGCCAGGCGGCCACGTCTCGGTTCCAGGCAAACAGATGATGTTTCCCAGGAGCCTGTGCTCCCAGGCTTTGTTCAGCTGCCAGGAGAGATGTGTCCCATTCCCCTCCTATCCCCACCCTGGGTGAGGAGGGATGGCCCCAGACCCCTCTGGCCTGACCCACAGTGGGTTTCCTTCTTTCTTCCATGACTTCATGGTTTCTCCACACTGAGTTGAGGATGCTCCATGATGGTGTTAGATGAGCTCCAGGAGATGTTGTGAGAGTCATACTGGTGCCCTGACCTTCTCCTGTTTGACCCGTAAACCAAGGCTTGTGCTGGGACTGACCATGGAGCTCCCCTCTCCTGAGGACTCTGTTGGGTAGGGGTTTGAATTTTCCTCATGGATGGGGAAACTGCAGCCAGACAGTGCAGGGTGCTTGGTGAGTGCCTTGTTCCTGTTGGAGAGCCCAGTGTCCCTCCCTGTGTGCTGACACCGAGCTCCTTTCAGACCTGGGACAATGAGCTGGAGGCCCTTGCTCAATCCTATGCAGAGAAGTGCATCTGGGACCACAACAAGGAGAGAGGCCGACGGGGAGAAAACCTCTTTGCTATGGCCCCAACCCTGGAACTAGAATTCGCCGTGGAAGACTGGAACGGGGAGGAGAAATTCTACAACTTGACAACATCCACGTGTGTCCCCGGGCAGATGTGTGGCCACTACACCCAGGTACCAGCTGCTGGGGTGGAGGGGTGGCTGCTCAGCAGAGCTGGGTGCCAGATTTTCTCAGACACAGAGATGAAGTCTGAGTGTTTCTTCAGAGACTGGGTAGGAGCAGAGATGGTGGTGGGTCCTGAATGCCAAAGCAACACGGGGATGTGGGATCTGGGGCACACTCTGTGGGATGAGGAGGTCTTTGGAGCAGCCTTTAAGCCAGGGGACTAGTTGCCTTCACCCAATCCCCTCACCTCCACCCTGGTCTTTGCCTTAGGTGGTCTGGTCAAACACGCATCAGATCGGCTGTGGGGCACATTTTTGTGAGAAGATCGATGGAATTGAAACAGAGAACATGCACCTGCTTGTTTGCAACTATTATCCTCCGTAAGTCCCAGGCCCTGCATGGATTGGTGTATCTCAGTGGGGTTTCTGTGCTGGAAATGCCCTGGCTTATGTCACAGCAGGCTTTGTCCTTGGTCAGAAATAGAAGTTGCAAATAATGTTTCTGTTATCTTGGGTTGGTCCCAGACTAAGGAAGGGTTGTCTGGAGGTCCTGGCCCATGATTGTGGCTGCTGAGTGCTGGTTCAACTCCTGGAACACACCCAGGGAGGGACCTTCTTCCCCAAGAGTTGCTCAAGGCTGAGGTGGCAGTAGCTGAGGGTACAAACACCTCCCTGCCCCAGGCCTTGTTCTTCCTGTTGCCTGGGGTGGAGGAGCCCTTTTGCAGCAGCAGGAAGGGTTGGATGTGGGAGGACAGCTGGGTACCCCCTTCCCAGCCCTGGGACCAGCCTTGGCACCACTGTCTTGGAGCTGCTGAGAGCACCAAGAGCAGCCAGAGGCTGCAGACCTTCCTGGGGCCTGGAGAAGAAGTGAGACAGAATTCCCTGTCCCAATATCCATCCCCTGCTCTGTTCTGAGGGGGATGAGGGATCTGCTGCACGGAGTTGTCTGCCCTGGCTTTAGCTGCCTTGGGGTCAGGCTGGTGAGTAAATGGCCCTGACAGGCCGTGGCAGGACACCAAGACCTGTTTGCTACATTAATCCCAAGTTTTGCCTTGGCTGGGATATCCCAGCTGAATCAGCCCCCTCTCTGGGATGGGTGTTTCCCCTTTCCTCATGTCTTCTTTATCTTGGCATTTTCTGCTTCCAGGGGTAACATGAAAGGCAAAAAGCCCTACATAGAAGGACCCTCATGTGAAATGTGCCCCATGGACACAGTCTGTGTGAACAACCTGTGTGGTGAGTGAGGGGAGCCCTGGAGGGGCTGTTGGGACTGAGACCTGGACTGGTCTGAGCTCTGAACCCTCCTGGAGCTGTCAGGAAGCCTCTGAACTTCAGTTCCAGGGCTGGACCATGAGACAGGAGCAATTGCCTTAAGCTAAGGAGGGGCTTGTACCCCATTAGGCAGCATTATTTGCCCCTTGCATGGCAGGAGGTTGTGAGGGCCATGAGATGTCTCCAGATTGGGAACCCCAGAGTGGGGGATGGCCCAGAGTGATCTGAGGGGGGTTGGCTGCTGTTTCAGCCCCTCGTTGGTTTCTGCTGGTCCTGCTCAGTGCAGAGGATCCATGGAGGTGAGCTGAGCCAGCCCTAACCCACGGCACTTTTCATCTCTCACCAGAACTCGTTGTAGAAGAGACCACTCCGGCCTCTGTGACAACAAAGGCAAGGCCATCCACCCCAGCCACAGCCAAACCAGAGCCCACAGCCAAACCAGAACCCACAGCTAAACCTGAACCCACAGCCAAACCAGAGCCCACAGCCAAACCAGAGCCTACAGCCAAACCAGAGCCCACAGCTAAACCTGAACCCACAGCCAAACCAGAGCCCACAGCCAAACCAGAGCCCACAGCTAAACCAGAGTCCACAGTCAAACCTGAACCCACAGCCAAACCAGGGCCCACAGCTAAACCTGAACCCACAGCCAAACCAGAGCCCACAGCTAAACCAGAGTCCACAGTCAAACCTGAACCCACAGAACCAGTTCACACCACAGCTGAACCAGAACCCACAACAGTGTCCACCACAGCCAAATCTGAACCCACAAAACCAGTGTCTACCACAGCCAAGCCAAAACCTACAACCACACTCCCAACCACAACCACAGCCAAGCCACCACCCACAGCCACACTCCCAACCACAGCCAAGCCCAAACCCCCAGCACAGGCACCCTTCAGCACAGCCAAGCCAAAACCTGCCAGCACGCTCCCAACAGCAACCCCAGCCAGGCCAAAACCTACAGCACCAGCAGCCACCACAGTCATGGCCAAACCAAAACCCACCATGTCAGCAGCCACCAGTACCAAACCAACACCTACCACAACCACTACCACCACCAAACCAACACCCACCACACCAAACCCCACCACAACCACCACCAAACCACCACCTACCACAACCACCACCACCACCAAATCAACACCCTCCACACCAAACCCCAGCACAACCACCACTACAGCCAAGCCAAAGCCAACCACAACTATGGCCAAGCCAACACCCACCACACCAAAATCCACCCCAACGGTAGCTAAGCCAAAACTTGCTGCTACAACACTAGCACCTGCCACAACAGCAACGACACAACTGAAAACTGCCACAGCCACAAAGCCAGAACCAGAAAGACCTGATCCTACTGAGGCCACCAGCATCACTCTTTCCTTTGAGCCCAGCTTAGACCCAGACTATAAAGTATCTCCAGAGGCAGACACCGGAGAGCCTTTTAGCTCCTTCACTACAGAGGACCCAGCCTTATTAGAAAGCATGGGCACAGCCTTCAGCCCCAGATCAGTCCCAGAAATAAAGAAAGGTGCCAAAGAGCATGGGAAAGAGAAATCAGCCTTTCCCAGTCCATCTCCATCCCTCAGCCAAGCTGTTCCAGAGATGAAGCTAGGTTTCAATAGAGCTGAGCTCATAACCCCCTCCAAGTCAGTGGTCCTCAGCCCTGAAGAGCCCACGTTCTTGCGCTTAACATCATCCTCCAAAGACAAAAAAGGGCCGAGCCCCCATTTCCAGACCTCCCTCTCAGGTAAGGCAACCGTGGAGTTTGTCCTGGCATGGACACTCGGACATTCAGGGATCCCCAAGCAGCATGGAGAGGGCTTGGGAGGAGCAGTGTCAGACTGGTCCTTTGGATCCTCCTCTTGTATGTGGCACCAAGACTTTTCCTCACTCTTTCCTCTAACCCTGGTTGGATAGTTGGATGTCTCATCCCTGCAGCATGGTCTCATTCACAGCCTGCTCCCACTAACGCACAGCTTCCCTGGACCAGAGCTCTGCTGCCTCACGGACCCTCGGGGCACATCATGGCACACCTGCATGAGTGGGAGCTTCTCTTGTGCCAGATCTTCCCCTCTAACTCCACATTTTCCTCTCTTCCTCCAGCAGGTGCCCTGGACACAGAAGAACAGGAGACAAACTCAGACCAGACAAGTGTGGATCTGCCCAAAGGAGGAGCCCCCAGTACCTGCTTGGGCCTTTCGCTCTTCCTCCTCCCCAGTGCCATCCTGGTGGGCCTTCTGCTCTGAAGGGTCTTCCTCAGCTGTCCCTGCACCCCTCAGCAAGGCTTTTGTCAGTGCTGGTTGTTCCACAGCCCTGGTAGGCTCAGGAGGCTCCTTGGACAATTCACACGCTCCCTCCTTACGCTGCCTTCTCTGCTGCTGCCCCGGCGAGCCAAGGCTGATGCTGGGGGAACTTTGTCCCCTTCCTGAGGAGACCTGAGGACAGGAGGGTGTTTGCCATAAAGCTGGTGACCTTGGATGCTTCTCCTTTTTCCTGGCTTCTCTTCCATTTCCAGGCTGGAAGTGTTGAGTTCTCCCACCCATCTGCCCGTGTGGTTGGCAGGCCCTGCCACAGCCTGACCCTGGGGACAGGAGGGTGACTTGGGGACAATGAGACATGGTGGTTGGCTTTGGTGTTTGTAGATGAAATGCAGTGGTTGGCTTTGGTGGTGTTTTTTCCAACAGAAATGCTCTTTTCCCTCCCAGTGTGTCCGTCTCAATTTTGGACAAGTTTTACCTCTTTCCCTTCTTGTCCAAATAGAGTGGCTTTTTGAGGATTTCTGTTTCCTCCTCGTTCTGGTGGAGCTCTGGCCAGTACTGCCCAGCTGTTCCCCCTCTCCTCCTCACACTCTGCAGCCCTTTCCTCCTCCCAAGCCACAGATTTATTTTACGCGTGTGCCTGCACCTGTGTGCTCGCACAGAAGAGAAACCTTCAGAGCTGAGAGAGGCCACCAGCTCCTTCATGTAGCTTTTCCCTGCATGGCTTCATTCTTTGCATAACTGCAGTGTATTTGAATTTAGATACAGATTCCTCTTGATGTGTAACTTGTGTGTGTGTGGTCAAGGAGAACAAGTCCCCACTTGTGTTGGTACAGTCTGAGCTCCAGAGGTACAAGTGACATTGTTAGAGGTTATTGGTGGCTCCTGGGCCCGTTGCAGGACCACTGGCATTGTCTGGGCCATTGTGTTTTGTTACCCCACGTCTCTCCTCCCTTCACCTGAGGGTTCCCAGTCAGGTGTGTTAAACATGTGCCAAGCTTTGCAGACAGATGGAAGGAAGATAATGGGGAGATGCAGCCCCTTCTCTGGACATTGCAACCTTTCATTTCTTACAGAAGAGGTGGAGGATGACCTGAGGGCCATTACTCAGATCCTCCACTGCTGCTCTGTCCTGTGCATCCCCAGAGCATGCACTGAATAAATCCTGTTGTGAAAGTCTGTTCACTCTCTCTCTGGGGGATCTGGACACCTGGGAGCTATTTACTATACCTGTAAAATGCTCTTCATTATGTGCTTACATAGAACTGCTAAAAAAAGGCATGACTTCTGTGGCTCTTGAAGGGGTTTTTTGGCTTTCCAAAAGCATCCATGTGCTGCTTTTTGTAAGGGTGTAACTTAATGTTTTTAAACTTTTGTAAAAGCAGCAGGAGGCCATGGGGATTGAGGATGACGTAGGGAATTTTTCTTGAGCATCCAGCTGAGTGTAAAGTAAAAATGTGTCCCCACCAGGAATTCTTGGGCAAAGGAAGCAAGAGAAAAAGGGCTCAGAGCAAAACAAGAAATAAAAACTACGGCTGGAGCACATCTGGTTCCCTGTTTTAGGAAGCCCAGCACAAACCTCTCACACCCTAAACAGGATTTTATCTTTGCAGCACAGAAAAAAGTTAAATACAAGTGCAAGTCCACAGATTCTGGGTTTTTGCAGCATTTTCACCTCAGAACATCCATCTGGGAGCAGCATAAGGGGCAAGGCCTTGAGAGGCAGAATCAGCACTGGAGTGATGCTGGTACCTGACTTTGCCTTTTGATTTTCCCCATCCTCCTGCTGCTGCTTTTCCCAGCAGAGCTGCCCTGCAGCTCCACATTCCCCGTGTCCCGAGCCCGGGCTGCAGGAGCCGGCAGCACCAGCCGTGTGCAGGAGCCCCGCTGCCTGCGGGCTGCTCCGAGCTCCCAGCCCAGCCAGGTTTTTACTAAAAGGAAGTGCCTGTTCCTGCCTGCCATTGTGGTCAGGGATGGTGTGGGTGCACCTGTGCCATGTGCTGTGGGATCCTGGCTGGTGAGTCAGGTGGGAATCCCACAGATCCATGGGTGTAAGCTCAGCCGGGCTGGTCACCCTCCTGCCGGGCAAAGCTGCCCTTTCCTTTGTGCCAGGATCCATTGGAGCAATTAAACATTACCTGGGCTGGTTTCTTAGCCCTTGATGGGATTTATTTGGGTTAGCGAACCTTGTGTTCTCCTCTTGCTGGTATACACATTATAAACATGTTTATAGCAAGGACTACCCAGGGCAGAGAGAAGCCCAACCTGCAGCCATTGATCTGACTGAGGGTGAGGAAGCAGGTCTGGCTTTGTGTAGGAGTTGTGCAAAAAATTTGTGTCAGGAAAGCACCTGCTGGCAGCCAACACACGTCTCAGCTGCTTGGCCAACTCAATCGGGTCCACATCCTCATCCCGTGGCTTCCCTTTCACACCCAGGATTTTGGTCAGTCAGGAACAGTGATCACCCCTCGAGAGGTCCCAGTTTACCAGCCAAGCTCACTTCAGGGCAATAAAAAGACTCTGTTTTAAAAAGGACAAACCAAGTTTATTTTCATGAGGGAATATCTCCCGTAATATTTTATTCATGGCTTCCAGCTCACACAGTTCCACTCTTTGAGATTCTCTGAGTTAATATCAATGCCATGGAGGGGGACTGAAGGGATTCCATCTGGGACATGTGGAATTAGCTCTTTTCCAGGGGACACCTCTCCAGATGAAGTGGATATGCTGCCCTGTTCCCATGCTTCTGCTGCTATTTTGGTACCTTCCAGGCAATCTGCGGGCAGCAGCCCTGCCCCTGAGCAAGCAGCTGGAGGATAATAATGCAGCTCAGAGGACCAAGCTGTAGTTTTGCACAGCAAGTCGCCAGGACTGCTGAAAAGCCAGATTTATGGAGAGAGGGCTGCATTCCTTCGCCGCTTGCAGCTGCAGCATCCCCACCCAGCAGCTGTGTCCCAGCTACGCCCTGTCCCAGCAGAGGGGCCTGAAATGAGCTGCTTCGTTCTGGGGACTCCCACGGCAGCCAGGTCTGCCTCTCCCTGGGCCTTTGCTCAGGGTGAAATTTGAGGGCTCCAATTTCTCTGTGCTCTCTCCCTCCCACTTCATCTGAGAAGGTGTCCTCTGCTTGCCCTCGCTCCCCGGTGTCTCGGATCTCAGTCTCCCTGGCAGTAAGATGGTCGTGATAATGGCCTGAAATGTCCTTCCTGGTGCAGTCCTGCTCGTGTTACAGCTCCACTCCTGGTCTTGATCCTACTTACTCTGGAAAACAGCAGAGGGATAGTCCCATCTGCTCCTAAGAAACAGAAGAGTTAACAGTTCCCTGCCCCTTGCCAAGGGCCAGAGCTCTGAAGCGTGATGACTTCTCACATGTCTGTCATCAGGTGACTCCCTGGGAGAACCCAGAAGGATTAGAACCTGCTCCTTTTGCCTCATGTTTCCTCCTTACCTGTCTCCACTTTAGGACAAGATTTTAGTCTGAATCATTGGTTCATCCTATGTAAATACCCAAGAGCCCCAAACTTCCCTGACAGGGTTTGCATGTGAGGCAGTTCAGTTGATAAGGGATTATCAGATCAGAAAGAACCACCCTCTAACTCTGTTCCATGGGACAGCCTGGGAACTTGTCCAAAACAAAATGCACTTCCTGAGCAGGGGCCAAGCAGCCAAATCTGATCAGCTCCCAGGGCTCTGAGTCCACAGGCTAAGCTTGCCCCTGGGTCTGATTCTGAACCCAAACTTCAGAACTGAGCACAAAAAAATTAAATCATGAGCTCAGATCTGTCCCATTTACACAAAAGTATCTGCTCCCCTCCAGACCTGAGGACAGACCAGAAAAGATCAACACATTTAAACACTTTACAGCTTCAACCTATCTCCTGCAAAAAAAGAATAGAATTGAACACTGGAAGCTGCTGTGCAAACTCATTTCCCTGGTTCTTTTGAATCTTAAAAAGAGGTGGGTTCCCTGGAAGCAGGTGGTTCCATGCTCCATTGCCTGAGGCATGAAGCAATTCCTGGAAGAATGCAATTCTGGATGCTGTAAGAGAAACACCCACTGAGTTGTTTAACAATGCCATGCTGCTTTTTTGGATCCTCCACAAAAGAAGCGATGCCTCGGGAGCTCCTCCGTGGTTTTGCTGCTCTTTAAGGAAGGCAATAGACTGTATAGTTATCACCTGAAATGGGATCAAATCCCTCCCACCAAACTATACAACCTACTACCTCACCTCCACAGAGCAGAACAGACGGGTCACAGGCACGGATTTGCTTTACTTGCACCACCTGCCCCCACAGCTGGTGTAGAAGTGGATGAGCAGACCTGAAGACCTGACTGTCTCCTTAGGAAAGACAGTAGATTGTATAGTTAGCTCAGAGGGAGGACCAGACTCCACAACTATTCAATCTACTACCTCAGCCTCAAGGACAGCTTGGGACCGTGGCAGTCTAAGGCACTGAGATGATTTTTATCCAGGCACTGAGATGATCCTTATCCAGGCACAGAGATGATTTTTATCCAGGCACTGAGATGATCCTTATCCAAGCACTGAGAAGATTTTTATCCATGCACTGAGATGATCCTTATCCAGGAACAGAGATGATTTTTATCCAGGCATTGAGATGATCCTTATCCAGGCACTGGGAAGAGTCTTATCCAGGCATTGGCTGCTGCGCAGGTCCTGCAAAGAGGAATGCATGAAAAATCAGAATTCTTGATGGCAGGGGAGAGGACTCATAGCCAGCCTTGTCCTGGAGCTCTTTCTCCTTCTTCAAACCTCCTTCAGCCCACTTGGACAATACCTTGTGCTTGGCAATCACATCAGCTGCAGACTTCATGCACCCAAGGGTGCACAAAAGCAGCAGCCCTGCCCTTGGAACCTGGGGCTACCCATGGAGATAGCAGAGCTCTCGGGAAGCTGCAGCAGCGCCAAGCACACCCAGCCAGGCTGACCTCACCTCCTGAACACACAGCGTATCTAGAACAAACCTGCCAGACCAGATAAGAGAATCCATCAATTTAGCTGCTGTGCACTCCAGGGAATTGAGCAGATTAGAAATAACTAAGTACAAGGAAGCTTTTAGGCTGCAAATGTAATGGTATCGAGTACATCAAGGCAGATCTTATTTCCTAAACAAATGAGTGCAACATGCAGCCGTGCTGTCCCTCTAATGCTCCAGCCCAGCCAAGCAGTATTAGCATGGATCTGAGACAGACTGGCTTCCCCCCAAGCCCTTGGCTCACCTTCTGAGGCTTCTTCACTCTCTGTACACCCAAATACAGAGGCGAGGTATTAATCTGGTAGTTTGAAAGAAATGTGTAAGGCTCTTTTGCAAGGAGAAGAAAGAATTCCCCTTGGAGATGAAAGAAGCCCTAACGACGAGGGAGCCACGCCAGGCAGGCTGCATGTGCAGCCCAGCACAGTCCCAAAGGATAACTTCCCATGGGAGCTCAGCAGGAGATGTCCCCAGCCTCCATGAGCACCTGCTGAGTGCTGTGGTGGGAGAGGAGGGGGCTCAAGCAGAAGTCTCCAAAGGGATAAAAGCTGCCTAATGCTTTGTGCTTCCACAGCTACCAGGCAACAGGCTAAATAATCCTAAAGATTTGGTCAGCTACTGTAGCTGGAATCTTTGTGAGAGTTTAGGATGGCCTCAGGTACCAGGGTATCTCTGTAGCAAGGTTTGGAAGTGCCCTCTTCCAGAGCTCTCCACAGGCTCTCCTCACTGGCATTCACACAGTCCAGGTAATTCTCTTAATTTCCTTTGACAAACTGGTGCTTGACGGGGAATGACCCACTGTGCTGGACCATCTGGCCCAGGCCTCTCCTGGTGTAACAGGGCGCGAACAACGTCAAAACCCCAACGTGGCAGAACTGGTTCCTACAGCACTGGAGTGCCCGGCCATCCCTGCTGCCAAGTGCATCCCAAACAGCCTCCTGATGGGAAATGCTGGTTTTATCAGCATAAAAAGTGATGCACAGGGGTTGCACATCCCTCCTCAACCAGCCAGAGCTTCGTTGAGGTGACAGCCAGGCTTCAGGGTCCTTCAGGGTCCATCAGGTCTGTCACTGCCCCCTCCATGGGGACAGAAGGGTTAGTTTAAACTAAAATGTTTCAGCTTCCCAAAAATTAAGCTGCTGCCACAAGCATCAAGCAGAAGAGTGGCAAGAAAACCACCAGATGCTGCACTGGTCAGGGACTGGGAGGGTGGGTGGGTGGTCTAATTGATTCCTGGGTGATGCATAGGGGCAGAGGATGCTTCTCTTCTCCAAGGAGACTTTTAACAACTGACCTGAAGGAACAATTTCTCCTGGTTCCCAATCTGGTGGTTTATATTGCTCTAAGCACATAAACCAGATGTATCAGGCAGGCATTTCAAAGGTCACTCTTGATACCATTGCAGACAACAGGCATGTGGGCCAATCTCAAACTGTTGGTGGGAAATTACATTAAATAACTCTAAGCTCACATAGATGTAATTATACATGGAGAGAGAGAAAAAAAAATCCCTTCTGAATTCTATAAGTAAACCTGAAAACAGAAGACTTAATTATAATAATTGTCTTAATGAGTATTGGTTTTGGGAATACCCAGCTGCTGACTCTGGAATCCTGATTTTAGCAGGATCTGTGAAAAAAGGAGTCAAACAGGAGGATTTATGGATCAAACAGGGGGATTTTTTTATGCCCAGTAAGGATGACTAAGAGCATCCTACCCTTAGGATCACTGTCACACTTGTTTGTCCTACACAAATTGCAATGACAGGAATTCCCTCTCCTCGTGGCCCGAGGTCTAAACCATCAAGACAAAAGACAAGAAAGGAAGGAGATGTGCCCAAATTTGCCTGGATGTGATGCAGCTATGCAAAATTCTGGATAAAACAGCCAACAGGGTCTGTAGGGGTGAGAGACTCACACCCAAAGCTTCTCACTTCCTTCTGAGATTAAACCAGGTTTTGAAAGATTTTTGGATACCTGATTGCCAAGAACCTCTTCAAAAAACACCACTTTCTGTGCAGGCCTTAAGGAAGTGGCTCTGTAATTTCCACTTTCCAGATTCTTATGGATCCCTCAAAATTGACCAAATCTGATTTCTGTGAAAACACCTCATCGGTTTCTGCAAGCCACTGCACGAAGGTCCCTGAGCACAGAGTGTGTCACTGCACGGTCCCACTGTCTACGGGTGCTTGGAGGGGTGAGGAAAATTGGGAGGTAAAGGGTATTTTTTCACAGCAAGATCCTCCAGGCTGCAATAAAAATGGCCTTTCCAGTCCAGCTTTCAGACTTGTTTTTGGGATCAAGTGACCTAAACTGCTCCTCATTTATCAGGGCTCAGAGTGGCTTGTGATGAGTCCAGCAGAAAACCCAAGGTGATGCCCCCCAAATTTTGAAACATCTTTGCACCAGAGATTCCTGAGCCTGCATTTAAAAAGAGCCCACCTTGGAGAGGAGCTGGGAAGGCTCCGAAGCCTGGAGGAGCTGATCTGGTTCATTAAGGAGCGCTGAACGAAATGGAGGAGGGGGGAGGAGGAAACCAGAAAACAACAAAGTCTCTGCTTTAAAAGCTGACACCACTTTCAGCCTTTGTGTCGGTGCCGAAACGTGCCAGGGACAGGGAGGGCTTCTCAGTGGGAAATCAGGACCCTGAGTGTCCAAGAGGATTTTCAGCCTCCTGGAGCTGGGGCAGAACCAGCCCCGGTTCCCTAGAACAGCGGCGTTGGCACAAAATGGCCGAGTGTGGCCATTTTGTTCCCTTGGCTTCGTGTCCTCCCAACCTGGCTGGAAAAATAAAAAACAAAACGGACCAAAAAAAAAAAAAATTAAAAATCAAACCAAATATAAGCCAAAAGAAGGGTGGAAGGTTTTCAGTAACTCCCCAACATTGTGGGGACCCACAGCGCCAATTGGAGCTGCTGATCCGGCTGGCAGCGAGAAACCCGCTCACACAAAAAGCAGAAAACAGACCAAAAACCCATCTTGGACACACCCTATGCCACGGGAAAGCAATAAAAAATGACATTTGCCAAACTAGCCATGAAGACAAGTTGTTTATAACTTCTCTCAGGCCAGGCAAACCTCTCAGCAAAGCAAGGCCAACCACCTTCGCAAACACCCCATCCTAAAGTCAATATTAAATATCACACTTTGAAACAATTAATCAAAGACACCATGAATAGGGAAAGAGAAATGGATGTAAAAATATTTACAGTTCAATGCTGTAACAGCCCGTGTCTCTCAGCAATGCTTTTACTCCACACACTTTTAATGACATAGGGAATATTTCACATCAATATTGTCATCGCATTTATTATTAAACAATTAGCAGGTATCTTTATAAAAGCTGCTCATCACTAAGGGGTTGTCATGAGTCCTATCAGATGTTTCTAAACATCTGGATCATTAATGAATCTGATATTGTTATCTATAATGCAGGCATCTGTAACCTTCTTGTTATACGACTTATCTTTTACTAAGCCTTCCTAAACGCATTATTAAAGGTGGCCATAAAGGTAATGCTTTTTCTAAAGATTTGTGTATTTTCCTTGTAAATTTGTATATACCTCACCCTCTCCTGAAGCAAAAAAAAAATCCCAGAATTTTTGTCATAAAAAATAGCCGCTACTGACATTTCACAGCGTAATTTCATTAAATACTAAAAATAAGAGGAAAAAAATATTCTTCAGGCTTATTTTTACCTGTTCTGCACTCAATTCTATAAGCTAACTCAAAAATCAAAAGAAAATTATTTTTTTTCTGTAATACTCTATAAAACTGTTCTATTAATACTGTTAACCTTCTCAATGTTGAGTTCATAAGCTGCTCATGAAAGGTGTGCAGGTAATGTCCACCTCTAATGTAGATTTGGACCAAAACATTACATTTACACCGTGAAGCACCCGCCCAGCACCCGCCCGTGCAGCCCCGGCTCCGGGACCACCATGGCCCTGCCGTTCTCTCTATTGTCTGTTTGCAAACAAGCCAAGGGGATATGGAGGCAAATCAAATACCTTTCTGTGCAAGGAAAGCCATTTCACCTCTTTCTGCTCTCCTTCCCAGCTCCGCTCTGGAAGTGTCAGCTTCTCTCCACATGTCTGGAAAGCCACTCAAGGAACAGCAGGACGATCATTCCAGCACCTTATCAGAGCCGATCCCCCCGTGCCACAGGGCAGGGATCTGCTCCTCAGAGTGTCCACGAACAAAGTGACGTGGCTATTAATGGCAAGACATCCAGGCTACTGAAGGAAATGCAGAATCACTTTTAAAAAAAAAAATCACTTTTATCTGGCGCATGTTCTGGTGTTTTTGCCCTGCTTCTGCCCAAAATTTTACAGTAACGCCACCAAGTTGCTTTAAACTTTCAAGGCGTGTTCCTGTTGATGGTGTTTCTGTTGTGTATCACACCTTAACGTGTGCAGGATACACACAGAGTGCAGTAAACAGCTTGTGAGCACAGTACAGCTCCAGCCTTGGGAGAAAAGCAAGGGCTTAAAAAGCAAAGAACAGCTATTGCTTTAAATATTTAAATTAAGATGTTTTTATTCCTGAGATGAAAACTTTCAAGGAAAGAAGGCAATAAACAAAAAATCCCTAAAAAAATATCCTCCGGATTACATCAGCTAAATCCAGGCAGTGCCAGCTCGGTGGAAAGGTCAGATCCCGTATGCACCAAAAACAAGAGGACACACAACAGGTTAAAACGCTACCGTCCGGCAATGACCGGCTCTGGTCATACCAAGCCGATGTGTAAAACCATCCGCCCGTCCAAAAACAAATTAAGACAACAGTGCTCTCTGGTACTTTATAAATCCAGAAGAAAGGAGGGCTGTTTTATTGAATATAGCGAACAAACCTTTCCGTCCGGCTATTCCGTGCAGCCCCGCGGCTCTGCGTGCACCGAGTAGCCCTTACGCTGCTCATACAAAAGCTCAGTTTGGCAATTCCAGGCATTTTCAGTGCTCAACATACGCCAAAACTACCCACTCTCTGCCTCTGCCTTTGGTCTCATTCCAAAATGTCCTTTTTTTTTTTTTTTCTCTTTTTTTTTTTTCCCTTTCTCTCTCTTGCTACAGCCGGTGCCACGTAGAGACGGGAGAGTTGGGCTCGGACATGGCCGCAGCCTCCAAAAAAGAGCCAAGTCCCAGCGTCCCGGCTTCCCCCTTCCAGACGGGAAACAAAATGGCCATGGAGCAGCCATTTTGTTTGCTGCGGGATGGGAGGGAGAAGGGAAGGGAGGGGAGACGCAGGCCAGGCGGGAAGGATGAGGGGGGAGAGGGGAGGGCGTCAATTCGGCAGGAACCCAAAAGCTCTGCAGCCATGCCCGGGCGCGTCCTCCTTCCTCCTGCCGGCCCCGTCCAGTTCTACAGCAGGACTGAGCCAGAGGGTTGGACAGGTTGGTTTTCCAGCCCTCCCAAGCTGGTTGAGCCCGAGTTGTCCAGCCTGACATGGGTGACACTGCCCTCCCTGGCCACGCTGGCACCTCCATCCCGACCGCGGGGTCCGGCCCAGCTGCTGCCGGGCTCTGCGAGAGCTCCCGAAGGGAGCCGGGCAGGAGAGCGGAAACCAACCCAGCAACGTCAAACTCCTGAACTTCCCTGGGCAGGAAATGGTGTAAATAACACCCGCAGAGAGGGGGAGAGGAACCCGGCCTTGGGGACAGCGTGGCCTCTGCAGCCCGGATCCCAACGGCACCCGCGGGAACAGCAATCCCAGCTTTCCTTGCTCGCTCTCACTCCCGCCAGGACGAGCCTGCCTCGGCAACAGGGCTCTCTCCAGCAGGACTGTGTCCCCACAAAAAGCCTCGTGAGCTCCACGACTTTTATCTTGCTGCCCTTTCACGGAGCAGCACCAGAGCTGCCCATCCCAGCAACGCACCCATGGCTTGAGGACCTAGAGACGCCTCTCACTGGACCCTCTTCTCCCGAAAGCACAGGGCTGAAGTCCCAGTTACATCCAACAAGACACAGAGATGAATCCCACCTTCCATCACAGACATTATGTTCCTCCAAATCCTCAAAAAAACCAATGACAGGTTTTTAGATCAAGGCAAACACCTCACAAACCTGTCTGGGAGTACCCAGCATGGGAAGACCCCTAGGAGGACACAAATCAAACAGCCCCTGGGCTGTCTGCTTCTGTAGATAGGAAAAGCTGTGAAAATCAGGACTATTCCAGCATTTAGGACTGCTAAGATCTCCCCATTAGAAGTCCTATCCCTTAAGGATGCAGGGAACTGGAAATACCAAAACCCAGCACAGCTGTGAAGCTGTTACAGGGCCTGTAGGAAAATCCTGTAAGGAAGGCTGACAAGAGGATGAGGCACTTTGTGCCATATTTACATGGGATAAATTTAAGCAAAGGAGGCTGGACCTGCTCAGCTTTCTCAAGTCAGCAGGGAGAGTAATTTCTCTGCAAAGTAATTCAGAGCAGAAGCATAATGGCAACATCTTGAATTATCCTGTGAAAAAAGTTACGTCTTTAGATCTTTTTTAATAATGACTATTACTCACTGCAATTTCTGGCAAAGTAACCTAACATCTCCAGGTGAATAATGTTATGGATTTATTAGTAATTTGTTGTGATTGATTAGGCTTATTAAAATGTCCCTAAAAATAAGCATCACCTGTAACAAACTCCACTGAGACCCTGCTCAGGATATCCTGATTTCTGGTATGGGTTTGATGTGGAGCCATGTGACCCCACAGGTAGGTTTGTGCCCTTTGTATTAACCTCAAAGTCTGGGAATTTTGAAGGAATTTGAGAGATCCAAGTCTGGTTTATTTTACCAGGCTTTGAGAAGACAAGGCTTGCTTGAAAACACCTGTGCATGGAGAGAATAGTGCATTTCTTGCATACTCTTCCAGGAAAACCAGCACGACAGGTTGGAGAATGATGATCAAAGGGCTCTAGATGTGCACAGGAGCAGATCAAGAATGGCCACATGCAGCATGTCAGGCTGAAGCTAAGAATGAAAATCAATTTCAGCTGCTCTGGCACCCAAAATTCTCTTCTAGAAACCCCCAACAACCTGAGGAACTCTGTTTTTACACTTATTCCGAGTGAAAATTAACAGAGCAGGATGAGACACATTTACCAGACACATCTGGGGTACTTTGCCTTTCCCAGTAATGGGGCCCCTACACCAGCAGCACCTTCCTGTTGGTCCTGAGATGGAGAAATACAGAACTGGGGACATGCAAGGGCCTGGGGTTGCTCAGTCTATCAACAGCACACCCAGAGCTGCATGTAGCCCCTCAGCACTAGCTGGTTATTCAACAAATCTCAGTCAAATGAGGGTGCAGGGGGGGAAAGATGGGAATACAGAGAATAAAAAACAGGGACATTTGGGAGACTGATGGAGGGGAGAGTGTCTGATGCATCAGCAAGAGAATGAGACCAGGAATGCACAGGTTTTGTGGACCTGGGAGGGAGCTGAGATGGTTTGTGTCAGGAGAGGGAGGTGTGAACATGATTAAAATGCTGGAGCTTCACAAAGGACAAGGGAGGAGTTGCTGAACAGGGATATTTTTGTAGCCTCCAATCTGGGCTGCTGTGGGCTCAGCAAACTGGTGGTGGATTCAGCTGTGGTCATGAAAGGAGTCCCTTCTACAGGACAGGCTCCTTGCTTTGGTGCCCTCTGCTTCTGTGACCTCACCAGGTCCCTCATTCCAGGCACTCCCTTGACATTCCAGTGTTGAGCAGGGCTGTGGCTGCCTGGGCTGCTTGGAGGCCAGCAGACTGCTAAGGCACATGGCCCCATAATTAAACCCCGTGAGATTCTCCTCCTCAGGGATGGATCCCTGCATGCAGGAGTTGGTTCTCATTCCTCTGCACACACATCCTTGCAGCTGAGAGTTGTCATTTGAGAGTAGGCAAAGCACAGAGGGCCTTCAGGTCAGAGCTGGGTGGAGAGAACAAGCTTCTCCTTTCTGATTGGGATCAGGGCTCATGAGGAAGGGTCTGTGGTGTTGTCATGGGTCTGGCAAGCCAAAGAACTCTGCCCTTGTGCTTCAGCTCAGGGCTTTTTCCAACCACGCTGCAAAGCTGTGCAAATCAGCTGCTCACCATCATGTGTTGGAGTTGAAGGGCTTCCTCAGCATCAAAGTGTCCCCTCTGGCTGTTTGTCTGAATCCCTTCAGGTCTTATCCCTCTGGTCTGATCCCATCCCAGTGAGCCTGTACAAACACAGCCCCACTGCCATTCCTCGTGTGCTCTCTCCTCCCCACACTGGCCATTTGCTCATGAAATTTAGAGTAGATGAAGACGTGAGTGAAAAGCCAAGGTGGTGAGAAAAACTTTCCTTGAAAATGAGAAGTGGTTTTGTTTTTATTCCTTAGTTGGTGCATGTGGGTGAAGCAAATTGCCTCCTCTGAGTATTTGGATGGATTCAGTTCTTGTCAGGTTTGTCCATGGGTACCTTCCCTCTCTGGGCCTGACCACTCTCTTGGGAGTTTTTAAAACTCCTCAATTTCTGTCTCAGGAAAATTATGTGCATAAGGCAGCAGCAGTCACACAAAATCATTTGGGACAAAAAACCCCAGACTTAACAGCTGCATTGCTAAGCTTCTGCATCCAGTCTTAGTGAGTCACTTTGCCTGTTTCCTCCTTTGGGAGACAGATATTCCCTACCTGGGATGCTGAGAAGGTTATTAGTTAATGTACTAATTAACCAAATGTGCTTTGAACAATAGAACTGCTTGAGGCAGTGGATCTCATGGAGGTCTAAGTCTAACGCTGGCTTTAACAAGACTGGGCTCCCAGTTCTTATCAACTGGGACACCTTGCCCCCAGCCAGGGAGAGAAGAATTGAACATACATTATTCATACTGTTGGCACTCTGGAAGCACAAAGGACAGAGTCCATCCAAGCTCTTTCCTGCTCCCACCACGGATGAAGATGAAGCTGCCACACCACAGACTGAGCTCTGGGACTCCAGGCCCATGAAACACAGAAAAACCCCAAGCCAGGGTTTTTGACAACATTGCTGACCTCTCTAGTACATGTCCAGCAGTCTGTTTGTGACCCACATCCCACCCTGCTCTGGAGCTCTGCTCACACCCAGGGCAGCTTCTCCTCTCTCTTCCAGAAGCTGGATGGTGGCAGAGAGCTCTCTGAAGTGAGAGATGGCTTCTCTACCCGTATCACTGGGACCCATCCCAGGCTGGATTTGGAGCTGCAGCTGCCACAAATCCTGCAAGCCAAACCAGTTTAGGCTTTGGCCAGTCCTGAGCTCATCCAAAAGCCATTTTGTGCAGCTTCAGGCACCTAATGTGTCTGTTGAGGCAACTGAACAGGGAAGTCAAAACCCATAGTGGAGATTTTAACTACTGAAAGGTTCCAACAGAGATGTAACCACTGGAGCTGATGAAGGCTGTTTGCCTTGAATTTATGTTTGGATGTTTGGTATGAATACAACAATCCTGCTCAACCCTGCACTGCCTCAGGGTGCAAATGTTACCCCTTAAGAATGACACTGTCCCCAGGCCTGGGGGCGCTGCAGGAAGAGAAATTGTGACAGTTTAGATTACTCAGGGATCTGAGTTTGTTTCCCAAACGTGAAACTAAATTCTCCTTCCACACCAGCTCTGCAAGCTCTGAAACCCTGCAGGTTTAGCTGGTTCCTCCCCAGCTGGAACAGAAAACACCAGGCAATGTCACAGCTATTTCTTCTGTGTCACATTTATACAATGCAAAGACCAAATTGAAAGAAGATGAAAATCATAATTAGGCAAGCAAGAACCTACAGTCTCCTACAGTCTGAAAATTCATCCCTCTTTAGTCTAGTCTGAGGCATATATTGTATGAGACTCTGAAGAGCTGAGTTTTCAGAGCTGCATTTTCAGAACTGAACTGCTTCCGAAAGCAGGGCCCCTAAAATAAGCAAGATTAGCAAATGTTCCCACCTCCAGCAGTTCTGACGATGACACCAACAGACAGATTTTCATCACCCTTTTGGCTGAGCCCTTCTGGAACTGTGGACATATTTTCTACAGGCAGAATCCTTTCTAAAACTCCCCCTTTGCAACACAGAAACTGTACAGATTCCTAACTGCAGCCAAGTTTGACCACAGATCCAGCTCTCAGCCCTCTTTGTGGATACAAAAATGCTTTGGAGAAACAATATCAATATGGCTTTGCTAATTGATGGTCTTGTGCTGGCTTTGACCCATCAGTTGATTGACCATTCTCAACTGTCATTTCCTAAACCCATTTTTTTTCTGCTTGTTTATCTTCCCCAGCCTTGTTTGCACACAGCCACCACCCAAAAAACCTCTGTCCAGGGATTGGGATTTGTCACTCCTATTTCAGTAGCAGCAGAGCACAGAACAATGTAGGGCCTATGCAAACAAGTACTGCTGTTTTCTTTTGATTTTCATTTATTCCTTATGGTAAATCAGTGCATTCCAAACCAAACAAAAATCAGAATATTTAAGAGCCAAAGAGCAGCCCAGAGCAATGTAACAGGGTCTGAGGGCAGGTTGCTTTTAGAGATGAAGCAACAAGTAGCCCTTGAAAGCAAATGAAATGTTTAACCTGTGCTGCATTCCTGAGATTGTTCCTGACTGTAATGACACTTTGGCAGGAGCTCAGGTGCCTGGATCCCTGAACACCACACGAGGGGGAGGCCTGGGCTGTGCATGTGAGCTCCCCTGAGTAGGGGCCACCTTCATCTTCACATGGACAGCACTTTGTGACAGATCCCCAGGACACTCCAGGGACCACCAGTAAGGACACCAGGACTGGCAATTGTAACCCTGAGTTTCGTCCCAACTCTGTCACCAAGCTGGACCTTTCAGAAGACCCTACAGGACCATGCAAACTTCAGCCACTGCACTCCATAAAAACCCCTGATCCACACACCAGCTCCTCTTCAGATTTCATTTCAGCCCAGGCTGGCATTACCTGACATTTGTAACCCACTGCAGAGGTGCTGTGTTTTTTGCATAGTTGGACAAAATTGCCAAGGAAAAGGAGCTGAAATGAGCCCTGAGGATCCTGCACAGCACCTATCAACTTTCCCAGTGTTGTCACAGAGCAGGACACAGAGCTCAGTCCCTCCCTGACCATGAGGGGCCCGTGTGTCCTGCACTCAGCATCCCATGGGATAAACGAGGCTTTGAAGCCAGGCAGCCAAACATAATCCACCTTTACCTGCTTGTGGCAAAGCTGAGCTGGGATGAGCAGGCAGAGCCTGGAAAGCTGAGCTTATCTGTGTGTCACAGAGATCCCTTTGAACTGCTCCAAGCCCTTTGGAGCAGCCGCCCTCCCTCCTGCCAGAGCAGCGGCTTTTCCTGGATGCCAGGCTCCATCCCAACGAGACACCCCAGGCCAAGGGAGGCTGGCACAGAGGCGAGCTGGCAGGAATTCCTGCACTGGGAGCCGTGTGCCTGCGGGACGAGCCTCCCAAAAAATCAACTCCGACACCACCCGCTCCGGAAAGCCCCGTCAGGCTCAAAAACGCCCCTTGAGGCTTAAGCACAGTGGCAAAAAAAAAGGACAAGGGGAGGAAAAAAAGGGCTGGGTGCTTTTTTTTGGGATCGTGGCCGTGCTGGCTGCAGCTCCCCCACGGCTGCCCCAGCTCAGAGCGAGCCTTGTTCCCATCCCAGCTGGAGCGGCCGTGGCAGGCAGGGATGAGAACAGTGCCCCAGAGGCATCTCCCTGCAATGGGGGATGAGAGAAGTGCCCCAGAGGCATCTGGCTGCAGTGGGGGATGAGAACAGGGCCCCAGAGGCATCTGCCTGCAGTGGGGGGTGCGAACAGTGCCCCAGAGGCATCTCCCTGCAATGGGGGATGAGAGAAGTGCCCCAGAGGCATCTGGCTGCAGTGGGGGATGAGAACAGGGCCCCAGAGGCATCTGCCTGCAGTGGGGGGTGCGAACAGTGCCCCAGAGGCATCTCCCTGCAATGGGGGATGAGAGAAGTGCCCCAGAGGCATCTGGCTGCAGTGGGGGATGAGAACAGGGCCCCAGAGGCATCTGCCTGCAGTGGGGGGTGCGAACAGTGCCCCAGAGGCATCTCCCTGCAATGGGGGATGAGAGAAGTGCCCCAGAGGCATCTGCCTGCAGTGGGGTGTGCGCGGCTGATGCGCAAGGATGAACAGATGGGGTGATTACACAGGGAGAAATGGACGCTAATCGTATCCAGATTCACCAGCTGCAGGATTTCCTCCTGAGCCCTAAAGTACAGGAAGCCCATACCTGCTTCGTTATCCTGTCTCTGTTCATTAGTCCCTCCCCCGCCCTGGGAACCGCAGCTCCGCTAATCCCCTGGGCAGGGGAGGCCGGCGCTGCAAAGCTGAGATCCAGATGGGAGCTCCTACCGTGCCCAGGCACGGCTGGACCCAGCCCCGGCTCAGATCCCGGCTGCCAGCTCCAGCACAGCCAGGCTCCACCAGCTCAGCTCTCCCTGCTCTGTGAGTTTGCTGCCAGGCTCTTCTTTTGCTGCTGCCACTCTGAAGAGCCAGGAAGATTTCAGGGTTAGCAAGGTCAGCAACAAAGACTGTTGGGTTTGACACATCACTTACTGTGTGTCTCCTCATCTCTGCTGAGATGCAGCCGCCCCTAGGGTGGAGTTTGGTGTGTGTTCACAGCACGTGGCTGTTGGGGACAGGAGAGAAGGAAGTTTTGTGGATTTAAAGCAGCAGAAGCAATTCCCCACCACGCTGTAGGATGACTGGCCAGACTGGATTGGGAGGTGATGTTGGAAACCTCATCTGTATTATATCTGGGCCACTGAAACATGCCAAGTGGATGGGTTTCATACCTGCTTGGATTTTGTGCAGTGCCACCTTGGAGGAAGGATCAAAGCCCTCCTTTTATCCATGTCCCTCTGCATTCATCCCAGCTCTCTCCAGAGGCAGCAAATTGCTCCTAACACACAGCAGCTGGGGGGATGGTCCCAGGCGTCCTCCCTGTGGGGCTGCTCAGCTCCAAGGGTCTCAGCCCAATCCTCCTCCCACAAACTGGAGCTCTGGGAGCAATGTGCAGACACTGAAGCTATCAATCACATTGGCATCAGCAGCTGCCCTGACTTTTGGTGGAGTCTCTGTGAGGGGTTTCCTGCTAGGAAAACTCTATAACCCAACTTGTTGCTCTGAGTTGGGATTTTGGCACCTTCTCTCCTTGCATGCCCAGGCTGCCTCCACTACAGCCTGAGCTCACCTTTCTGTTGTCAAAATTGATGCAAGCAAATTAGGCTGCTCCTGCCCTTGTGCCTGCTCCCATCCTGCTGCCTGATCCCCATCCAGATTCACTCTGGCTCATGTGCCAGGATGCGATGCGCTGCCCCACAACCTCCCTTCCTCTCATCAGAGCTGATGCCCAGTGTCACCACGTGCTGCCCCACAACCTCCCTTCCTCTCATCAGAGCTGATGCCCAGTGTCAGGCAAACCCAGACTGAAGGATGGGAGAAGCTGAACTCTTGGTGTTACCCCTAGAAGCTCCCAGGCCTTGCAAAGCTGCTTCAGGTCTTCACACCTGGCAATAAAACACACCATGGACCATCCTGTGAGTCCACACCAGGCCTAAGACTGAGATAAAGGTGGCTGTGGCTGCCCTGCACAGCTCTCAAGCTGGGGGGAAGAGGAAGAGGAGGAAGGAGAGAAAAGCAGGAGGAAGAAGCACAATGTTTGTTGTGGTCTTGCAGATGAGGAGAAACCTCCTGCGCAGCCCTGCAGGAGCCAGGGACCCGCGGCCACCTCCCTTGGGCAGGGCCTCCCAAGCCCAGCAGGATGGTGATGCTGGCAGCAACCACAGAGGAGAAAAACACTGCTGGGGGAAAAGCCCTGGTGTGGGAATGAGAGGAGAAGTTCATGTGAAGCCACCCCCAGCCACCTCCCAGAACAGGGGGATATTTGGCTGCCATCACCTCAACAACAGCCCCCACCCCTCCAACTGCCCAGGCCTGGCCTCACACAGAGTTGGTTGCGTCCTTTGCTGGGATACTTCTCTCACATTTCCCGTGGCCAGGACTATCTGGAGAGCAGCCTTAGCATGCCAAACCCTGCGTGTCTCGTGGGCTTTCCAGTTGCAGAGCCAGACAGCACAGCTCAGTGCCCATGAGCAGCCCTGCAATAACAAACTGGTCACCTCCTGTGTCCTCCCAGGCCTCACCTCTCACAGCAGCCAATTCTCACCAAAGTTAAACAGTAGCTACGAGCAACTCCAACATAAAAAAACAGTACCACAGGAAAAAGCTAGAGAGAAATTAGGAACTGAGAAAGGTGGCAGAGAGAGAAAAGCACTGCAGGGGGAAAAATGAATGGTATTGATTCTTCTGAGGCCCTGCTGTGGGGTGGTACAGAGGGTGAATCCAGTCTGGCTGTGCTTGGACACCATGTTCCTCATGGACCCTGCCAGCATCAGCTCTCCCTTGGATGGGCTTCTGCAAGGATCTCATGGAACTTGTACCCCCAAATCCCTTGGAACAATTAGTGGAAAGGCTGAGGGTGGAGCCCACAGAGGTCAAATTAGTCTCATTGCCTTTTAGCCCTTCTTTCCCCAGCAGAAGTGGTTCCTGGAGTGGTGAAGCTGCTTACATGGATGGTCCAGCATGGGGGAACCTTTCCCCCTCAGGTCTGGCCTGTGGGGACACAGAGCTCAGCATTTTCTGCAGCTGTAAATCAGGCAGTTCTCACCAATATAAATTTTGCTGTGAGTTGTAGGGGATTACAAAAAGAGGAAAAAAAAAAAAAAGAGGAAAAAGAAAAAAGGAAATCACAATTCAAACTCTGCCTTGGCCAAACTTGGTCTTTTTAAGGAAAGGAAATTACCCAGAGCCACCCTCGACAAACCTGGGGGCCTGATCCTGCTGTGAGGAATGTCTGTGCAAACCCAGAGTGGCTCTGCTGCCTGCTGGGGGTTACAGCAGCTGAACGAGGCTCCAGCCTCAGAGCAAAGCTCCTGGTCTCCTGCCAGGAGATGGAGCAGAGCTCACACCAGAGCAGCCTGGAGCAAACTGGGGTTTCAGAGGCAATAAACAGCAGAAGGATCTGACTGCCCCTTTCAAGAATTCACCCTTTCTGCTGAGCCATGTTCTGGAAGCACGAGCCCTGTTTTGCTGTGAGCTGTGGAATAAAACAGCTGTGTCCCTTGGCTGGACGGCTCTTCCAGGGGTGCCAGATGTTTTGCTTAGGACACGTCAGAAGAGCCTTGCTTGAGTTCAGACTTTTTTTTCCTCTCAGGCTGCTTGCAGGAGCTTCAGTGGGGTTTTGGGGTTTTTTAATATTTGTTCTCCACCAGATTTTCGCAGGAAAGCAATAGGGATTGGGAGCAAATTGGGAAAGGTCTGGTTTCACCCCAGCCCCTCTTTGTATAAATAATCTGCAAGGGAAAAGCTGCAGTGATGGGTAAAACACTTGTGCTGCCTTTTCACTGGAATTAAGGGTCTGGATGTAACCCACTGTGTCCACGTGCTCTGCTGAAGAGACCATCCTGGCACATCTTGGGGATCAGACCCCACAAATGCCTGACTGCCCCCAGCTCCACAACGTGGGAATTCCAGCTGCCAGACCAGCCGTGGGGTGTTGTGCAAACAGCACAAGCAAGGTCCAGGACTGGACCTCAGCGTCCCAGCCACCAAACCAGGGCGCACGAGGCCACAGAGCTCCCTGCGGGGTCAGGAAGATGTGAAATTCCCAGGATATCATCTCTGGGAGGCTGTCACCATCCTGGTGGGTAAGGCAGTTTTGGGAATGTCCCCAGAGCAGGGCTGATAGAGCCAGGGCAGGCTGCTGGGTCACGGAGGCAGAGAAGGGCCGCAGCATTTGGGTGCTTTGGGGCCAGTTTGAAGGTTTTACTGTAGGGCCATGCCTCGCTGACTGAAAAAGGGTTTTTTTTCAGATAAAGGAGGAGGAGCAGGGAGGCTGGGCAGCGGGGAAGAGGAGGAAAAATTTGGTGAAGGAGGAGGGGTGGCTTTCATGGCTCCGAGCGCCTGCAGAGTGCGCGGCAGCCAGGAAGGAGGACCCTGCCCTGCAAACAAGCTGCTTTTGTTGTGTCCCAGCCAGGCCTAAATTAAGTTTGACAGAAAGAGGGCATATTCCCCCACGCTGGGGCAAGCCCTGGGCTCGGGTAGGGCTGGGCCACCCTGCGGAGCCTCGGCCGTGCCAAACCTCGCCCCGGTGCGAGGCGCGAACCTGCACGAGGCCGGAGGAGCCACACGGCCCGGGAACATCCCGAGCCTTCGCAGGGCTTCCTCCAGCAGCAGCCGGGAACATCCCGAGCCTTCGCAGGGCTTCCTCCAGCAGCAGCCGGCCCAGCCCCGAGGCCGTCGTGGCTCCAGGAAAAGCCACCTCCGGAGTGCCCCGTCCCGCCCCGCTGCCGGGCATCTCCCAGCCCCGTGCCTGCCCGGGCACGCCGTGCCAGCGTGGGGAACCAGCCAGCTTCTAAACAGTTAATGCTGACAAAACCAGGCGGCTTGAGTTCCCTCCTTCCCAGACCGCTCCTGGTGGAACTCACCCCCTTCAAATGAAATGAAATAAAATTATCCTCCTGCTCTGACCTCGCCCCGGTGTCCTCCCCGCTGTCCTCTCGTCCTCCCTGTCTGTGCACCCGCTCTTGCCGTGCCCCCACCCTGCGCTGGCGCCGCCGGGAGTGCCCGTGCCCAGCGTCTCCCACCACGTTTGCTCCGGCTGCCATGTTGAATTGCAAATCCGACATGATTCGACACATTCTCCCCCTTCGGTGGTGCCCGGTGGGGAACTAAAGAGGCACCCGGGCGACAACGCCCAGCTCCGGGTGGCTCTTGGGGACGTCCCGGGTGGTGGGGCGAGGGCAGGGAGAGAAATCACCCTCCAGTTCTGCTCCAAATGCTGCACGTAGGGACCTGCCTATCTGCTATACATCCCTCTCTAGGAGACTGATTAAAGTCGGGTGTTTTAGCACCAAGGGCCAGAGGACTCGGCGGGAAGGGATTTCGGGGAGAAGGCAGGTTACAGCAACAACAAAGCAACGGAGCAAGTGGAGGAACAAAACGTTATTTCAAATCAAAGGCAAAAAAACCCCAACCGCACGGAAAAAAAAAAAAAAAAAAAACCAACCAAAATTAAGAGTGAGGTTTGATTTCGTACCAAGGCAGCAAGAGAGACGCACCGTGGAAGAGAGTGGTTTTGTTGTTGAGTAGTGGCTGGATTTAGCTCCGCTTATCCGGACAATCATCGGGGAAGGATCCTTTTCCGAGAAAGGCCAGTTTGAGTGAGACAGCTTTTTTTTTTCCCTTCTCTCGCTCGCTCTCTCCCCTTTCCTTCTCCTCGCAGCTCAATGCCAAGAAATGGGCGGTGCCTGGATGCCAGGCTCCATCCGAACGAGACACCCAAGGCCAAGGGAGGCTGGCACAAAGGCGAGCTGGCAGGAATTCCTGCACTGGGAGCCGCGCGCCTGCGGGACGAGCCCGTCACCTCCCAAAAAATCAACCTCCGACACCGCCCGCTCCGGAAAGTTGCCCCGTCAGGCTCAAAAACGCCCCTTGAGGCTCAAGCACATGGCGAAAAAAAGGACAAGGGGAGGAAAAAACCCCCAAACCCCTCTTTGCATCGATGCAGGGTAAACAAAAGGCCTGGGGAGGTGGATTATTTTTTCCGCCCTCCCCATGCTCCTTTTCCCGCCTTCCCATCCCTCTCCTCCCTCCTCTTGTCCTCCATCGTTGTCTCCCTTGCACGCCGCCCCGGCGTCCAGGCAGAAATGAGCCCTTGGCTCCCTCCTTCCTGGTTTTAGCACAACAGGAGGTGGTGGGTCCTTGAATAGGAACACACACACCCAACGCAAGAGGGACCCAATGGGGGCAGAAAAAAAAGAGGACAAAATATATATACGTACATACAAACAACAACCCACCCGCCATGGAGGACGGTTGGAAGCAGTTGCTGCCCAGGGTGGCAGATTGGGGGTGGTTTGGGTGCCAGGGGTATTTTTGGCCTTATTTTGTTGCTGCCCGAGCACCTGGGTCGTGCTGATTGTAAAAGAGAGTCACAGCAGGTTGGGGAAGGGAGCGGAGGGGGGGCAGCTGGGGTTGGTAGTGCTGCTGGGGAGATGCCAAAAAACCAAAACAAAACACGTTTTCATTTTGTCTGCACCAGCCTGGGCGCAGGCGAGCGCGGGAGAGAGGGAGGGAGAGGGAGGCGCACGCCAACAGAAAGCCGCCGTGCTCAGACGCGGGCCTGCGGCCACGTCCCTCCGCAGCCGCCCCAGCAGCCGTTCCCGCTCCCTCGTCCCCCTCTCCCTGCCCACCCGGCTTCGCCTGCCAAGTCCGAGTTGGCACGGCTCCCCCGGCTGCGCCGAACAAAGCCGTCACCCATCCCCGAGCCGGCGCTGACAGTAAGCAAAGTGACAGGCGCATCTTCCGCATGTTAATCCAAACGGCAAGAAGGCGAGCGAGCGGCAGAGGCCCCCCCGTGCCATGCACACACACCCCCCCCGCCACCGAGCCACCCACCCCACCCTTGGCACCCGACAGCCCCGGTGGCCTCGTGCGGGGATGGCGAGGCCCCCGCCGGCGGGAGCACCGAAGGCTCCTCGTCGGCGAAGCTTAAATCGAGCCGAAGCCCCGCTCGGCGGGCAAACGAGGCCACTCGGCATCTGCTGTACCTGTTCCCGCTGCCTTCATCTCGCCTTGGAACCGTGACAAGAGCGCACTCGCCTCTGGTGGGCTCTCAAAGCCGCGGGTCTGTAACCCTTTGCAGGAAGTTGGCACCGATCCCAGGTAGGACTTTACTCCCCGGCTCTCGCTCTCTCCCCCCACCTCCGCCTCCTGCTCCCTCCCCTCCGCTCCCCCACCCATCCTGTCCCTTGGGCCCCTCTTGCGTCCCCCAAAACACCACCCGGCCCCCGTTGCCCCTGCGCTGCTCACCCGCCTCGTTGGCCGGGGGTAGCATGGGGGGCGGCCGACGGCTGCTGGGCGCCCACCAAGCCCTCGTGCCCACCGCCCTTGCACACATACCCTGGAAGGATGACCTGGGCAAGACAGAGAACAACAACTTCCTGCTCCGGCTCCCTAAAACGCCTGTTTCCACGCAGGGGTTAGGCAGCGCGGCGAGACGGGGGGAGCTGGGAGGAGGTTTGGGGGTTTGTCGTCATTGAACCAGGCTTTTTTTCTTTTCCTCTTTTTTTTTTTTTTTGGCTTTTTTCTTCTTTTTTCCCCTTTTTTTTTAGTCTTTTTTCTATTTTTTCCTGCCTTTTTTCCCTTTTTTAATGCCCTTTTTTTTTTAAACATATATTTTTGCCCTGCAGTCCAAACCCAACGCGAAGGGAAAGGAGGGGAAGAGAAATCAGATGGGAAGAGAATAGCTCCAAGTCGGCAGGACAATGCACGGGAAACGGGGAGATTAGCGTAGCTCTCGAAATCCATCACGCCCGCCCCGTTTCTGAACCGTTCGCCCCCGCGCCTCGTCTTTTTTAATTCTCCCAGCTCCTGAATTATTCCAGTCCACAAGCGGGAGGGGAGCGCACAGTCCGGAGTCCCTCAGAGCTGCCAAGAGCATTGCAACAGGAAAGAAAGGAAGCGGGAGAGAGAGAGCCAGGCAGAGCCCTCACAATCGAGCAGCGAGAAGAGCAAGGAAAAATTAACATCCAATTAGTGCCGTGTTTAACGAGGGAGACAGAGGCGGCTGTTGTTTTATTGCCCTGTTCTTTTCAGGCACATCTGACAGGCAGCAGGGAAGGCACCCCTGCTCCGAGTGACGTCATCATATTTTATTTTTTAATTATTTCCCCCCCCTCCCCCGTCTTTCCTCCTCTAAGTTTTGCACAGATGAACTCGGCCAGAGAAATTTGGGACTTTCTCACATTCAAGCCACTGGCTCCCCCCTCCACCTCCAGCCTCCCCCCATCCACCGACAGCAACCCCGGAAAAACAACAGCGCCAACCCACCCCAAAGTCTTTGTTCTTCCAAAAACAAAAGAAAAAAAGGAGGAAAGAAAAAAAAATCAGCGTTGGGATGAGAGCTGGAGGGAGCCTGCAGGAGGTTTCTCGGCGTGCGCGTCCGAGTGTGTGCGTGCGGCGGTCGGTCCCTCTCCCGTCCCTCTCCCCAGACACTCGCTCGCCTTGTAAAACTTTGCTGCATGTGACGCTGCTCCGGCCTCCTCTGGCAGCCTGACAAGAGCCGCCCGGCCGCACAGCGCAGGCGGCTTTTCAGGGAGAAACTCCATTCCGAGGGATGGGAGCACTCACATGTCTGCAGCGAGGGTCAGCGCCTCGAGACAGGGCCGCAGCCGCGGCGATGCCGACCCTCGCCATGCCAGCCCGGCCTGGGGTCACAGCAGGGGGAGAGGGGCTGAGTTTAAAGCTGGGGAGACTTTTCCCCTCCTGTTTCTCCCCTGGGATGGGGGGGCCCAGTGCGGTGAAAGTGCCGAGGGAGGTGTGCAGGGGTCATGGTGGCTGCAGGGAAAGGAGCCTGACCTTGTGCTGACCTTGTGCTGCCACCTCTTCCCCAAAAGACCCAGATGCCCTCGGGGTGGGATGAAACACCACCTGAGAGCACTGCCCAGGAGGGAACACAGCGGCTCAATTTAGGGAGATTTGAGGGAGTTTACCCTAAAAAAGCGACTGCAGCAGGCAAGCAGGAGCATGGAAAGCAGCTTCCCCACATCCTTCCCATCCTCTTACCAGCCGTGAGTGATGGACAGAGCTGTCACTGTCAGTGTGGCAGGTCAGGCTGCTGTCCTGAGCTTTGCTCCTGTGCTCTTTGTGGCGTCTTCTCCGTGATTCCAGATGGGATTTCCCTTATCCAGGGGGGAATCCATGAGGACCGGCTCCTCTGTAATCCCCCATTTCGAGTGAAGGCCATCCCAGGGGATGGGGCTGTGTGAAGACAGGGACAGGTCCAGGGCCACCGTGCCGCTGGTGCCTGGATCCAGTCCAAGTCCCCACCCTGAGCATTTCCTGGCACCAGCCTGCCCCACCACCCCAGCAGCAGAATCTCCTCTGTGAGGGTTATTATTTTTTACATATATATATATATATTTTTTATTTTTTTAAGGAATTATTTGCCTACGTGGAGCTCGGCGCTGCGGGAGAACAGAGCAAACAGCCTTATCGAGGGCAGCTGTGCCACAGGGCACTTCCTCATGCGTGGCTGCAAGATGGGGCCCTCCATGGCTGCGGGGGAGGGCTGGCAGCTCCTGGTCTTCCCTCTGACCAGACACCAGGGAGACACCAGGCACCATCCAGACATCAGGAGGGCTCTCTGGGATGTTTCCCTCCCAGCTCCACGGCAGGAGAGTGGCACGGCCAGGAGGGGTTTGGACTGAACTGAAGGGTCTTCAGCAGGACGACTCTGCAGGGGAAAGGAGAGGATGGAACATTGGCTCTGAGCTCAGCTGCACTTCCCTGGGCACAAAGGCTCATCTTGCTGCTTTCCAGATCCTGCCAGACTCGAGCATCCATGCCCAGTGGAGAGACAGACCAGCCTTGACCTGAGATTCCCTCTCCTGGCTGCTGTCGCTGCCTCCCTTCTCCCCCGGGCAGCTGGGAGCAGATGAGGCCAAAGTCCCAGCAATCTCAGTTCTCCACTGGAGGCTGATAAACGGTGTGGGCACGGAACAGCAGCGATCCCCACCCAGCCTGGCTTTGTGCAGGAGAGTCAATATTTAAACCAGAGGTTGTTTCCTGGGCAGACAGGGGAGCGCCAGCGGGACAAACCCCCGGCTCCATCCCGGGCGCCAGACCCAAACCTCCTCCTCCACCCCTTCATTTGTTCTGACCACATGTTCCACCCTGGATCCCCTCTCCTGTGGGAATGGGGCCCCATCCCCTTCAGCTGGGATACCTGAGCACCAGCAGCAGGGCCAGGCACTGACTAACGGGTAGCAATTTAAGGGAGACGGATGCCCAGCCAAGGTTTGGGCTGTCTCCTTGCCTGCTCCTGGTGAAGACATTTGTCCTTGTGGTGGGGCCCCTCAATGAAGCACGGGACAAAAAGAATCAGGGATAGAAAGAGGAGGTGAGGAAATATTCAACCATCCTGAAAATGGCAGCCCCTTGCTTCAAAGTAAGGCAGTGCAGTGAAAGCTCTGAAACCTGGTTTTCATTTAAATTGAGCAAAAACTACAGTCAACTGTTGGGTTTTCAGCCAAGTTTGTGGGGCCTGATGAACTGGGCAGAAATTACTGCCAGGATGCATCCACTGGTACAGCTTTAGGTAAATCCCTTAGGTAAATTCCTTAGGTAAACTCCTCAAAGGACAGGAAATATCACTTTTCCCTGCAGTGGCTGCAGTCAGGCTGTGCAGGGGCTGCAGGAGGTTTGACAGGCATGTGAGCAGCAGAAGGTGGCTTTAATTTGGAGGGCAAAGGTACATGTTGCTGAGCAGGTGCTGTGTGACCTGGCAGGTGCAATGCCCTGTGTGGGAGCAGGTCATACAACAAGGTGATTAAAGGGAAGGATGGAGCTGTGAGGGGGAAGATGGCTGAGCCCACCTCACTCATCTGACAACAGCAAAGGGTCTCTATCACCCCTTTCCAGAAGACCTCAGGGTCAATTTTAACTCCAAAATCCTAATTCCACATGTATTGCTTCAAGCACCCAAGCCCTCTGCTGCCTCCATCCTCACTCCAGGTGCACCCACTGCAATTTGCTCAGCCTAAATATGCCCACCTTCCATGGAGGTGAGGAAAATCAGGGGGAATTTGAGTTTTAAACAGCTGTTTTAGCCCCTGATTTGTAGAAAAGACCAAAGAAAGTGCCTGTCTTAAACTGAAACCTTCCCTGAGGGAGCACATTATACAGGGGGAAAAAATCACCAAAAAAATCACAAAAAACCCACCAAAAAACCAAACCACCCAATAGTTGTTTTATAACTGTATTTTGGAGCATAATTAAATTCTCTTTGAAATCATCTCTGGTGTTAGGGAACAGGTCCATGCATTATTTAACTGTAACACAAACTGGGAGCGAGGGAGGACAGACAGGACCGACTTCACGACACTGAAGGAGCTGGGTGGGGGCTGCCAGTCCCAGCACGCACCACCACTGTCCTGCAAGCCCTGCCTGGGGTGTGCATCGACCCTGCCTGCTGCAGAAAAAACCCCTGTGATGGCAGGTCCCCAGAGGACCAGGATGAGATGTGACCCCAGCTGCAGCACATGGGAACCTGCTCAAGCAATGCTAAACCTCTTCCCAGGGAGTGCAGCATCACCTCTGTGCAAAAGACTGCTTCGTGGGGAACTGAAATAGGGGAAATCTGCCTGGCTGCCATCACAGCACAGACTGGTGCAAAGAAATTCTTGTCTAGGGAGCTGAGCATCAATCCTGCCCCGGTGCCATGGTGAGCTCTGCTACACACAGAGCCAGCCGTGCTCCACTGAGCACCAGGAGCCTTCAACTCTGATGCCTCACCAGCCTTTGGCCAGCTCAAGGTGTGTTCCTTCATTGCAGACAGCCCTGGATGGCTGCCCCTGCTGCAGGAGAGCCCTTTGTGTGCAGCTCTCAGATCCCAACAGGAGCAGGAGCCCAGCGTTGGTGCTGCTGGCTGAGAGAGGCCCCTTGCTGCAGCCAGCCAGTCCAACCCAGCACCTGCCTCCCCCAGAGTGGGTGCAGGCTGCCTGCCCAGCCCACAGCTCTGCTGGGTGTTTCCTGAACACAGCCCATTCCATGAGTGAAATCCTGCCCAAAGCAGCATCACTGGCAGCACATGTCCCTTCCCAAGAACCCTCTCCTTGTCCACATCCCATCACTGCCCTGAGCTGGGCTGGACCTGTCTCTTTGGGACCCTTCTGTTCTTTGCAGTGGGACTCTGTTTCCCTTCCCTGTTTTGATCCTATAATTTCCTTTTCATGCCCATGGGAGGTGGGATGTTCCTGGGTGATAAGGACCCTCAAACCTTAAATATGGATGGCAGGTTGATCTTGCCCAGGATGAGCTACCTGCCAGGCAAAGGTGCTCTCTCCAGAAAGGACGAGGCAGGAGGCTGTCACCTGGCATAACCTTCCCAGGGAGGTGACCTTGGCTCTCCTGCTGCTTTTCAGCTCAGGCAGAACAAAGCAGTCTTTTGTCCCTGCAGCTCATGGCTGGCTCCTTTAGTACCTGGGCATTTTCTGGATTCCTGGACTTCCCCAGCAACTCCAGAGCTACAGCTTGGACCAAAGAGACAACAGCTTTCTGCTCTCTCTGCTATACATCCCAGTTGAGACAGCCACGAGGATGGAGCTTTGGTCCAGCTGGGGCCTGAGCCAGATGTCCAGAAGTCTGTTCCTGGCCTTGCTGGAGAGGAGGTGTCAGCTCTGGCACCATGGACTTTGGATCAGAAAATAGAAATATACAGATATCGAAACAAGCTTGGGGTTTCTTGAGGAGTCCACGCTGATGAGCTGTCCCTGCCGAGGCGTCAGTCGATGGGGAAGGAGGCGGCTGGGACGGGCGCCCTGCGGAACAGCAGGCTGGAGCCACGGAACAGCTGCCCCTGAGGAGGAGAGCCCGGGGTCAGGGCAGCCTCAGACCGGCCCAGGGAGCTGCAGCTGTTTTAGCAGGGCCCCACTCCATGCCCATGGCAGGGCTGCAAGGCCTGGGCACCCTGGGCTGCTCTGAGGACAAAGTGAAGTTCCGGCCCCGTGGGTGCTGGAGTTGAGCATTTCCCCAGGTGTGACAGATGCAGAGGGGCACAGACTCTGCTGTGTGCAATGCACAGGATAAAAGCTCACAGGCTGCAAGCTCGGGGTGTGCAGTGGGCAGAGCAGCACTGCCATGCTGGTACCAGTGGCAGAACTGGAGGGACAGAAGCAGGCTACAGAGCACAGCAAGGATGCAGCACAGGCACTTTTTTGGGGAATTCTGCAGACTTGGGAAAGGAGCAGAGGGAGCCCAAAGCCCCGTGTGTGCCTTGCTCCCTCACCTGAGCACTGAGGTACCTCCAGCAGTGGATCCAGGATGCAAAGACAGGAGCGTAGGGAGGGAGGCCTGCACGCAACCTGCACGGCAACAGGAACAGCTGAGGTGGATGTGTCACCTTACCCACACAGGTAACAGAAGAGCAGCAGGAAGTGTGAATGAGGACACGGGGACAGTGTCCACACCGGGCTGGCAGCCAAGTGACAGCTCCTTATTTACAATGCAGCAGATCTGTAATTTAATTACCCCTGGAGTGCACAAACAAGGAGCGTTACCTGGAGACTTTGAGAGTCCAGGACCGTATCTACACCTTCAAAAGCCAGCAGATACTGAGAAAACATGGCACCACACTTGGATCCCGTTCCCATGAGCAAAAATGAAGAGCAGGGTGATTGGGAAGGCAAGCTTGGTCCTGCTCCTGTCTGCTCCCATGGCTGCCATAAGAGCTCTGCTTCCCTCGTGCTGCTCCCTGGAGCCAGCACTGTCCCTTTGATCCCTGTGTCCCCAGCTCAGCTCAGATGTGACCACACCACCACAACTCTCCCGATTTCTCACCACCTGAGCTTTTCTGCTGCTCGTGTCTGTGCCCTCTGATCTAAAATTATAAGCAACCTGGGACAGGAAACGAGCCAGCTCTGCGAGGTGCCACAGAGTTTACGGGGGCTGGAGGAAAGCTTTACGGTCGTTAGCAGCCCATTCAGACAACAAGGGGCTGCAAGAAAGGAAGGGAAAGCTTTAGATCTCAGTGTGAAGGACATACCCACAGTTGTTCACTGCCATGAGATCTCCCACAAGAAGGAACGGGTAGGTCAGCATGCTCACAGCGATCTGAAAGCACAGAAAACCAGCAGCCTCTCTAACGCTCCCCATGTCAAAAACGCTATTTCCAGCTTTTGCACGTTAGCAGAATTATCCTTGGATAAGGGATGTCAAGTACAGACCAGCCTGTGTCCCCAGAGCACGAGCTCTCAGCCCAGAGGTGGCAGGAGGAGGGGAAAGGACACAGCAGCTGCCTACATACCCCCATCACGAACTTGGTGTAGCTCCGGATCACCGAGGCCTGGCTGAACTGCAGAGAGAAACCAAAGGTGTTGTGGGGATGCCAGCATGGGGATGACACCAGGCTGGCAGTGTCACATATGACACTCCCTGAACCTGAGGAGAGGGGCAAGGGAGGAGGCAGAAAGCAACAGAGAGCGGCTGCATTCCAGCTGAGAGTCTGGGAAGGCATTTGGGGAACTGTAATCCCCCAAAGTGCAGGTGAAGCACAGCCCTGAGCAGACACAGAGCCTCCAGCACTCTCAGGGAGGTCCCCAAAGCCTGGGGTCTGTATTAAATCAGCCCCTGCTCCCCAGTAACTCCTCCCCACTGCAGGTGCTTGGTGCAGACCCCAGGCACCTTCAGGCACTTCCACTCACGTTGTCATCCACAGCGTAGGTGTTGATGAAGTGAGCCAGGAGGTTGCAGCACCAGAGGAAGATGACATCCCCCAGGATGTGAGGGACTAACCCACTGCAAGGGCAAAAAGAGGGGTGTGAGGTGCAGGAGGGTCCCAGTGCCACCTCCTGAGATGCCCAGCCCTCCTTCCCTCCACCAGCTCAGAGGAACTCCACTCCCCCAAAATGAAATTTTTACTTCAGGAGGAACTGAAAAGGGAGATTTCAGGGAAGAGCTCTCAGCCTTAAAACTTGGTACACGTACTGCTCTGGCTGGAAAGTTTTTGGGATCTGGTTTTTGGGCATGACTCAATACCCCTTGTTCTATCCAAAATCCCTTCTTGGCCCAACTACTGCTGAGAAACCCAAATGAGACACGGATGAAGTGGTTTCCATTTCTGAAGATGCTCTTTTGGATGCAGAATGAGAAGTTCATCTCTTTGTGGAATATCCCTTTTAGAAATCAAAATGAGAGAGATTGTTCCTGCACAACCTGCTCCACTGCAAAGTGGGAGTAACTGGGGGAACACTGATTTTTCCCAGTCCCTGCTGCCCCCAGGAGCACAGTTCTTTGGTTAATGCCTCCCACTGACACACTGGAGCTCCCAGCAGCACCAGCACTGCCAGCTTTTGCAGATAATAGCACTAAAATTTTACAGAATATTCCAGAGGGCTTCTCCAGTTTGTTGGTGCTTCTGCAGCATCTGCTGCAGTAGTGCAGGGTTTCCTGCTTTTGCAGAGGTTGTTCCATTGCAAAAGGATCCAGGTGTGTGTCAAACCTGTGTTTCACCAGCAGATGTGGTCAGTTCTGAAAAGGAGCCTGTCAAGAGCCACAGGAGTGTTTGCTGAGCTGGAAAGGGTCACCTTCAGGCACATTAATCTGACTCTTTTGTTTCTTCCCAAACACAATGCTGCCTCCTCAGAGCAAGGGACCAGTTTGTTTCCTGCTGTGGTTGCTGCAGCAGCAGAGCAGCAACTGGGACTGGTTTTGGGAACAACCTGTGCATTGTTAAGGCCCCAGCAGCCCTGTGGATGCAGCTGAGGTCTCAGGGGCCAGGCACAGCAGAAACCTTCAACAGAAGATTCACTGGCTTCAAAGATGTGATACATGAGAGCAGCAGACTGGACAAAGAAATCAAAGCTCTCTGGCCCCAAAGAGATGCTCTGCTTTGTGTTTGGCTTTCAGCCTTTGTAAAAACCATCCTTTCTCTAACTCAAAGTTAAGTCTGAAGCTCCTGAGCTGCTGAGATACAACAGAGTCTAATAAATTCCAGAAGCAAAGGGCTGGGCCAGGGCAGCCCCATAAGGAAAACCTCACCCAACTGTTGATAGGGAGTCAGACTGTTTATTCCACTTCCAATAAGGATCCCATCCCTTTCTCCCCTCCAAAGTAATGACAGCTGCTGGCCCTGAGCTGGATGACTGGAAACCAGGGGTCTGAGAGCTGCAGAAAGCAACCAAAAAAAGCCAACAAGCCAAAGGCATCAAGCCTGTAAATCCCTCCTGGAATTCCAGCACTGCCTTTACTACTATTGACATAAAAAAAGTGAGTGCTGCAATTCTCACACCTGCTGAGATGTCCAAGATCTGAACTGGGAGTATCTCTGGAAGGTGATGAAAAGCTGGAATAGCAGCAGGCAGAGGAGGAAGCCTGAATGATGTACAGTAACCAACAGCAGAAACCCCAGTGCAAGGGACCTGGTACAAGCCATCCTTGAGCTGACCATGCCCAGCACCTTTGAAGCTCAGGGAACACCTTCCTGGGCTGTCAGGAGCCTGCTGCAGATATGAGGGAAAGGGAGATAAATCCATCCTTGAAAAGTCTTTATCTCTAGCCAGGCACACACCCAGAGAGTGCGTGCCACTGTTATTGCTGGGGGTGGTTATAAGGCATGAGAAACAAGTGCACTGCCATGATTTTAGGGCAGTGGATGTGCTGGGATTGCACCAGGGCTGAGAGGAGAAAACCAGCAGTCTGGTCCTTCAGATGCACTTTGTGCTCCCCTCACAGCAGTGGGACTTCCTAAGAGGGTTATAGAGCATGTAGAACTTCAGAGCCCTCCTGAGACAATTTGGGTTGTGTTAAAGCCTTTCTTGAGAACCATTAAGTTTCACTAGGCTACCAGCAGTGCTTATTTTATGTGGATGGAAGAGAATGTGGCAGCTTCTTTCAGATCACTTCCCTGAGAGGTGGAGGGTTGTGAGCAGCCTGCTCCAGCCATGCCCCACTCACAGGGACCATCCCAGAGCATCATGTATTTAGTGGAGCAGATGTGGAGCTGCACAGCTCAGCTGAGAAGCTGTGGGCTGCCAAATGAAGAAGCAGTGGCACTCAGTGGGTGGGGTCTTTGCAGATCCCTGGCCATTTCTTCTTGGAGGAGGACAGGGTGAGACCCCCTGTGATTGCTTTCCTCTTCCTCATGCATTCAGGTTTCATCTGGAGGCCCATATTTTGTGACTGCAGAGTCAAAGGCATCCTGAAAAGCCCTACTGAAATTCCAGAGCTGCCTTTACTATTATTGACATAATAAAGTGAGTTATCTCCCGACCACGAGCAGACACAGCAGGTGGTTTTGCTTTTATGAAGATGTGAAAAAGAAAGGCAGGAAGCATTAATTAAAGGTTCAAGCAAAAAGGTGCCCACTAAACTTCCATTTCAGTGATGCATCAATTTGCCACGCTCTGTAAGCAGCTGGAAACACCTTTCAGCTCCTCCTGACCCAGGTACCACCACACTCCAAGCACACAGGTAAACCTGCTCATTACAAGCACCCACGGTGCTCTGCAGAGGAATATGCTCCTTATCCGGGCTCTGGCTTTCATTTCAACAAGGGAACTTATTGTTGCACTTGATCTTGGTGCCTGTTGCACAAACAAATGCTTTAAATGGCCCTTCACTGAAACACAAAGAAGCACCAAGGGAAAACTAACGGTAAGAAAAAAATACAGCTTTCTCTGGGCTCTGAAGGTTTGATTGAAGATAAGATCTGGGGCAATCTTAATGGTCAAACTGGAATGCTGTCAAAGGCACAGATTTAATCGTGGGAGTGATGTGGGAGTCCCTTGGTCAGACAAGGTTTCAGCTCAGTGTGACTCCAGCTGGGGGTGGCAGAGCTGCCGGCAGAGCCATCAGCGCCTTCAGGCTACGGGAGAAAGCATTTAAACAACAACTCACGTACACAAAGAATCCCAGGATCCCTTCTTCCTTAAATATCCTGCCAATGGCACTGAACACACCGCTGCCAAGAAAGGAAAAGAGCTGTGAGTGTGCAGAGTTGTTCCACCTCTGCTCTGTGCAGCTTCACATGCATCCTGCAGGCCCCAGCCACGGCAGAGCCTCCCCAGCCACCATTCCAGCAGAAGGCAGCTTGTTCTGCCTGTTGCCCTCAGACCAAGCAGGTTGGAGGGAAGGAAGGTCGTGTGTGTACTCTGCCAGTCTGCAGTGACACCTGGAAGAACACCCAACCTGCACATAGCTGTTCAGTGCTGAAGGTACAAGAGCTCTGTGAGGCCTTGTGAGTGGGCACAGATGTTGTGTGATATGGTTTGATTTGGCTGATTCTAAGCCCAAGAACCCTGTCCTGCCTTTGGGAACTTGAGCTGGCTGTTGTGAGCTGGCTGCAATCCTGTCTAGCGTGCCTCCATGTTGCTCCACAGGCAGTTTTGCCCTGCAGAGAGGCAGCTGGTACTGCAAAAGGCTTGGAAAAATTTTACAGACTAAGCAGGGCTGCAGCAAAGCCTTGTGATATCCACTCTGCCTCCCTGCTGCCTTCCCTTTCCATTAACAGTCAAAGAAAAAGGCAGGAGACTCGTTGTGTGATCAGCAAGGGGTGATACAGCCCCAAACCCCCACGGGCACAAGGTGGAACAGAGGCACGTCAGGGACAGAGCCAGCCTTCCCACATTCCTTCAAGGCCCAGTCACCCACCTTCTAAGCACAGCTCAGATTCACTTTTCAGTCTCTCAAGCCTCCTGGATAACCCTATCCCCCACCATGGCATGGGAGCCACCATCAAGTTTCATTAGGCTACCAGCAGTGTTTATTTTATGTGGATGGAAGGGAATGTGGTGGCTTCTTTCAGATCACTTCCCTGGAAGGTGGAGGGTTGTGAGCAGCCTGTTCCAGCCATGCCCCGCTCACAGGGACCATCCCAGAGCATCCTATATTTGATCTGGGGTCAGCACCTGGCACCCCTGGCCCCAGACCCTTCCCAGCTGCAGCCACTCACCTGTATTTGACTTCCCGGCCTACGAACTGGACCATGCAGCGCATGGAGATCACTGGGAGGAAAGAAACACAAGGCTGATAGACAAACAAATCCAGTTTGGGCTGTACTGGATGTGAAGGAAAATGAAAAATGACCCTTCTGCTCTCCCTCAACTCACAGCATCTCCAGCTCCTCTCAGTGGTCATCAGCACTGCAAGACTCATTAGAAACTGGGGCCTTTCCTGAGCCTGTAAGTGGTGGGAAGGATTTCAGAGGATCACAGAGAGGTTTGGGTTGGAAGGAACCTGATTGATCATCTTTTTCCAAACCCCCTGGCATGGGGAGGGACACCTTCCGCTCTCCCAGGTTGCTCTAAGCCCCCTCCAGCCTGGCCTTGGACACTTCCAGGGATCCAGGGGCAGCCACAGCTGCTCTGGGCACCCTGTGCCAGGGCCTGCCCACCCTGACAGAGGATTTCTTCCCAATATCCCATCTAACCCTGCCCTCTGGCAGTGGGAAGCCATTCCCTGTGTCCTGTCTCTCCGTGCCCTCGTCCAAAGTCCCTCTCCAGCTCTCCTGGAGCCCCTTTAGGCACTGGAAAGCTGCTACTGGCCCTAACCCCAATGGGATTTCTAGGACAAGGTCCTGGATGACTGGGAAGAGAGAAACTCATTGCTCAGCTGTGTTAGTGCCTGAAGGCAAACCCCAGCATCAGCCTCCTATGATACAGAAGTATGGTAAGAATCATCCCCCTGAGTGTGCAGGGTTTGGGGTGATGCCAGTCTGGATGGGGCTGCCAGCCAGGGGACAGGACTCACCGTGCAGCGGGTGTGAGACAACCCGGGACACACACTGCATCATCATCTCGTGGGATGTCTGGGAAGGGAGGAGAACACACCTGTGAGAAAAGCTGTGCTGCTCCTCCTGCACAGCCCAGGCCCTTCCCCTCAGAGTGGGGAAACATGTTTTGGGTCCCTCTCTTGAGATTTGTTCTTGTGGTAAACTTCGACTCCTGTGAATTATTTAATAGATGGACACAGAATGACCACTAAACTGATAGACAAACAAATCCACAAACTTCTCACCACAAACTTCTCACCCCAGATTCTCTCCAAGTAATCTCACCCACGTCCCCAGGGATGTGCCCAACCACTCATGACTGGGCAATATCCACTTCTCACCTCTCTGACCACTTTCCTAAGTGAAGTTTTCACATCATCCCTGTTAGACACGTGCTCCATGTCTTCCAGTGGAAAAGCCTGAGTGGGGAGGGAAGCAACATGCTCAGAACTGATGGAAATGCTGACCAACAATGTCTGAGGACAGGGGGAAACCACAAAAAGCTGTGCTCTAGATGCAAGGACAAGACAACCAGGCAAAAAGAACACAGGAGAAGAAAGAATGGAAAGTAAAATAGAGGAATAGCAGAGTCACAAAACTGCTGACAGAGGATACAAGGCACAGAGATGCCAAATCAAATTAAAAAGGTTTATAAATTAAAAAATACTTCAGGGGTAAGGGCACTGGAGGACTATTCCCTTAGGAGATGGAGAGGGATGGGTGCATCAGTCTTCCTGTGCAGCCCTTGCTGCAGAAGCACTGACCCTGCAGGTGACTAACGGAGAGAGAAGCTGACCTTTACCTTCTTCACACTCCCCCTGGTGATGGTTGATAAAGTGCTTGAGATGAGGCGAGGAGTCAGGCCACGGAAGAGGCCTCTCTTCCCATCCACTTCCACGATGTGTCTGGCTGGGTGGGACAACACCAGGCTGCTGTCAGTTGGGAAGGGGACAGTGCCTGGAGAGCAGCCCAAACAGCCCCAGGGTTCAGCTGAAACCATGCCAGGCTCAGCTGGGCAGGGCAGCCACTCCACGGCCCCACAGTAAGTGATTTATTGTAACAGTACTAAAGAAACTTCATACTGGAGGACAAGAATTCTTACTGTCATCTGCCTATTCTGGAAGGACAGCTCCAATATTTTGGGCTACTGTTTGTCTTTTGATGGTTTTGCTCACCTGAAAGGGCTCCAAGGGAGTTTGGACTGAACCAGGCAGGGGGGATCATCCCAGGTGCTCTGTGCTGTCACCTCCTCCCTCCACCCCAGGAAGGTCTGACTCGGGGTTCATATGGACCTCACAAACCCATGTTCAGTTCCTGCCCCACCACCTTCTCCCAGGCAAACTTCCTCAGGTCTCTAGTTGCAAAAAAAAAAAAAGCTCAGAGATCCCATTTCTCCCACATATAACAAGGTGGGATAAGACCCACTATGTGCTGGTGGCTACTGACTGCTCCTGGCCCCTCCCTGTGCTGTCCAAGCAAAGCCAGGTGGGCTCTGCACCTCTCCATCACCAACACTGCCCATCTCTTTGGAAATTGCATCTTCCAAAGGGCAGCACTGGAGTATTTCCAGCCCTGGGTGTCCCAGGATGGGCTTCCAGGGCTCTCATCCTGCTCCTGTGCTGATTCCACCCTATGGATAACACTGGCTGATTTTGGGATTGGCCCAGTCAGCTGTCAGCTGTGCATTCCCCTTCCCCACAGCAAACCTGCTCTGACAGCAGGTCACAAAGTATTCACCCACCTCTCCATGCTTCTCCATCCACAAAAAGAGGAAAATACTAATTTTTTTTGTTCTAAACATATAACCTGCCCTTTTCTTGGTATTTCTGTCCCTTTAGGGCTCCATCTACAACACAAATGAGCAGGGCAGGGGGCAGGTTATTCCAGGGCTGTTTTGGAGCAGAAGGAAAGTATTTTGCAACCTCCAAAACACACAAAAACCTCCTGCAACAAGCCTACAGCACCTAAAACCCCCCAAACCCCTCCACCACAGTGCAAACACAGAGCAATGTGCCACAGGAACACGATGCAGCACCAACACCACCCTGTCCCCAGCAACAGGTACATAAATCTGACAGCCTTGCAAGGAGTTGTGGTGGTTTATGTCTCACTGCAGCCTTGGGATGACCCCAAGGGGATGTGGGAGTGCTGCTGGGGGTCAGCTCAGGCTGCCTGGCAGCTCCCAGCCCCGATTCCTCGAGGGCAGGACCTCGTGGTGCCGGGGAGGGACAGTCACTCACCGTAGGTGAAGAAGCCAGGCATGTACAGGACCTTCCTTCCCAGCACATTTCTTCCAATGGTTGGAGGCAGTGGCTCATGGCCAACCTGAGACAGAAAGCTCGTGAGCAGGTCTCTGTCCTGGTGTTGCCAAAGTCCCTGGGATGAACAGGATTGATCCCAGCATCCCCCCGTCACTCTCAGGCACTCCTTTCCTCTTTTGGGGCCCCTAGGTTACAGGGGGTCCTCCACCCTCCCATTTTGGGGGGTCCCTGTTACTGAGAGGGTTTTGGTGCTTCCTATCCCTCCTTGTATGGGAGGCCCCATGGCAGAGGGGTAATTTTATAGGGGTTCCCAGTGGGTGTCCCCATTCCCTGGCATAGGAGGGGTCCCAACACCCCACTGCAAAGGAGCCCCCACTGTATGGGGGCCTCACCCCTCCATTATATGGTGTCCCTTATCCCCTATATAGGGTGCCCCTGTTGTAGAAGGCATCCTCACCCTCCTATTATACAGGACCCCACTTTTATACAGGCTCCACCAGTGTATAGGGGATCCCATTCCCTTACATATGGAGCACTCCATTACCCAGATGTCCCTCATTCTTTAAGTGCTATGGGGGTCCCATTATAATGGGGGGGCTGCCTGTACAGTGACCCCCAGGGCATGGAGGCCTCCATAGGGGCATGAACCAGGAATCCACTTCCACAAGTGACACTGGGGTCCCAATCCCCATCACACACAGGGACTACTACACCCTGTTACACATGGGGGTCCCCCATTCTATAGGTGACCCCATTCTGTAGAATGCCCACATTGCACAGGGGGTCCCACTGTAATGAGGGGCTGTATATATACATACATACATATATATATATATAAAAAATATAATATATACACACACACATACATACATATATATCTACATATATATACATATATATATATATATATATATATATATATATATATATATATATATATATATATATATATATATATATATATATATATATATATATATATATATATATATATATATATATATATATATATATATATATATATATATATATATATATATATATATATACACACACATATATATATATAGCCCTAGCACATGGGGGTTTCCATAGGGGCCCTGCAGGAATCCAGCTGCTCCCGTTGTACCGGGGTCCCGATGCCCCGTTACCCACGGGACCCCATCCCGTTAATTACACCGAGCTCCCCCCTTCCACAGGTGCCCCCCGTGCTATAGGTGCCCGCACGGCACAGGGGGCCCCGTTATACAGGGGCAGGGCTGTACACACACTGACCCCCAGCGCACGGAGGCCTCCACGGCAGCGTCACCCAGAAATCCTCCCGTTATCCCGGAGTCGCCACCCCCGTTACACACCGGACTCCCCCCGCACCGTCCCGCTCCCCCCCGAGCGGACCTGCACGAGCAGCTTGACGTAGAGCAGCGGGTGGCTGGCGGCGGCGAGCCCCGCGCCCAGCAGCACGAACAGGCCCTCGGCGCCCTCAGGCCCCGCCGCGTCCGCCGCGCCCCCGCCAGGCGGCGACAGCGGGGCCGCCATGGCTCGCGCGTCACCGCGCCGCGCGCCGGCCGCCACCACCGCCGCGCCGGGCGGGGGAGGAACCGCGGCGGGAGGAACCATTGCGGAGGGGAGGGGAGCCCGGCATGAGGGGCGGCGATGGCGGCGGGGAGAGAGGGGCGGGAGAGGCGGGAAAGGGAGAAGGTTTTTAGGGGTTCGTGGAGTTGGGTGTTAGTGCCTGACCGGGTTTGTGAGCACACGGCCGAGGGGTTTGGGGAGAGAGAGGAGAGGAGAGGAGAAAAGAGAAAAGAGAAAAAAAAATAAAAGAAGAGAGAGAAGAGGAAAGGAGCTCTCCAGTCCCGGTTGCAGCACTGGTCTGGCTGATGGGATGGATGTCCAGGCTCCTGGGGCACAAGCTCTGGGACGGGTTGTTTCTCAGATTGTTTCTCATGCACTGTGCACTGTCTCAGACCTTTCTGTTAAAGTGTTGCCGTGCCTCCACATGGGCCTTTCTCCAGCCACGTCGTGTTCTTTCTCACGGCTATCACCAACAACCCTTGTGGTTGTTACCAGCAGTCCTCGGCTGGCCCCGCAGCCGTGCAGCTGTTGGTGTTTGGGGCAGACACACCGGCCCTAGCTGGGCACCAGGCTCCTGCCAGCCCATTCCTGGCCTCTCCAGCCGTCCGGACTGCCCAGACTGCCACCCTGAAGCCCACCCTGGTGGCACACAGCCCACCCTGGTGGCACACAGCCCACCCTGGTGGCACACAGCCCAGCCCACCTGTGCTGCTGGTGTCCCAGGTCACACCTGCCCTGCACCATCCCCGCTGCTGCTCTGGTCTTGGCTGTGCCACCGCTTGGGTCCCTCCCAAACTAAAGCGATTCCCAGTGTTTTCTCAGCATTTCTCCTACCCACAAACTGCTGTGGTTCCTCTTTCCCTTCCCTTTTGAGGCCAACCCAGAGAGGGCAGCGGGTGGGCTTTGCCTCGTTCAAATCCTCGTTCCCAACCTGCAGCCAGAAACACTTCAGAGCAGAGAGGGGCACAGAGGAAGGAGCTGCAGCCCCCAACACCTGCTCCTGGAGCTCCTGGACACCCAGGACCTGCTGCCAGCCCGTGCCATGGAGGGGAAGGCAGATAATCAGCAGAGCGTGGTGGAGCTGGTGGCTGCGTTTGAAGAGCACTGGTAAGGCAGGAGGGCTCTGGGTGCTGAGGGTTATGGCTCCACGTGGAGTGGGTTTGGGAAGGAAGAAACCCACTGTGGAGGTGGTTTGGAGCCTGTGGAAAAGCTGACAAGGTGATTTGCAATTCTTCACCACTCAGGTCTGCCTCAGTGTCTTCTTCCCACTGCGGGTCGTGAGCAAAATCTGAAAACCTCAGTGGGTGTGAGTGGCTCTGCCTGGCTCAGGGTCAGGCTGTGGCAGCCATGCCCCACACCCAGCATGTTCACACTCAGCCTGGCTGGTGCATCCTGCTGCTGCTGCTGGGGAAAGGAATCCTGGTTTGCAAATATGTAGGCAGGGGTTGTCACTGGGAATTAACTGACTGGGTGTCTGGGAGGGTCCCAGCCTCAGACTGTCCAGTTGTTTGCAGAGATGTGGCTCCAAGGAAAGGAAACAGAAATTATGTTAAGGGAGAGAGAGAATTCCTTCCATAAAGCAGCTCCTTCCTTTGGGGTGTGAGCTGGGACCCTCAGACAGGGTGTGCTGGGGTCTGAGCGAGGGGATCTGCCCTGGCTCTGGTGTAAAACTAATTCTGAGGCTTCAGGTGAGTTATTGTCAGGGCTGTGCCTCACTTTCTCCACCTGATGGATCAAGATATGGAAGCCTGCCATTCCTTGTACCATGAGATGCTCTCAGTGAGCCTTGGATGGGTTGGGCAGGTGAGTTTTGCAGCAATTCCTGAAGATGCTCAGGCACAAGATTTCATTTCATTTCAGGAACTCCTGCATCTCTGCTGTGTGCTTTTCCCCAGGCTTTGTGGTTGTCCCCATCATCCCACAGTGATGTTGTGTTGGAACCACTGCAGTGATCTACTCCCATGTCACTGCTGCAGTGTGTTTGTTGTTTGCCCTGGAGTGTGAGTTTGATTTAGAGGAAATAAAAGTAACTTGAGACTTTCAGAGGAAGCTGGGGAACCTGGGAATGAGCAGAACATTTTGGAGCAGACAATGGTTTGGCCCAAGTCAGCATAAATAGAAAGAGAGAAGTTCCCTGTTGGGACTCAGCTGTGGCTTTAGGCTGACACAGGTTTGGGAGGCACCAGGAGAAGTGGAAAAAGCCTCTTTGTCTCTGAAGGGTTCTGCCAGCCCCCCTGAACAGGAGGGGATTTGTGCATGGCTGTGGATGCACTCCTGAGCTCACAGACATCCTGAGCATGGGATGGAGCTGGCATCCTCTTCAGATGAGTTTCTGGCTTTCAAGTCACTTCCTATCCTCAGCTTTGCAGTTTGATGTCCAATTTCTTCATGTCTTTCCCTTCCCATCCATCCCAGTCCTGTCTGCAGGCCGACAGTGGATGTCTTTCCACTTTCTGCCCAGAGCAGTTTCCTGCAGTGACCAGCTCTTGGATGACAGACAAGTCACTTGCTGTCACCTTCATGGCCTGGCTTCTCCCTCATGCCCGCTCTGGACCTGCTTTCTTTGTCTTTGCCAGAAAAGGGAAGAAAGAATGCCACCAAAAACAACCTGTCTGCAAAACCACCCACGCATGGCCTGCTCTTGGCTCAAAACTCTTGGCTATTGGGCTTCTCCCTGCTTTTCTCCATGGTGGCAGCAGGCAGAAAGCCAGAGCTGTGGGTGGGATAAACAGCAGGATCCTGCTTTTCTACAGCAGGAGAGGGACTGGGCACAGCAGCAGGGGGCTCTGGGAGAAGAGAGGCTGGATCCTGGCCCCGTGGAGGATGCTGAGGATGTTTGTACTGCAGGGCTGGGGTGGAGCAGAGCAGTGTCAGCACTGGACAGCTGCTGCTCTTGTCCCTTTTGGTGGCTTTAAGCTGGGCCTGGGGAATGGCTGAGCTGATCACATTCCTTTGTAGCAGGGACAGCACATCTGCTCAGAGGGACAAGCAGGCAGGCAGGCAGCCCCAGCAGCTTCCAGCATTCCCTGCCAGCCAGAGCCACTCCCTGACCAGGAAAGAGAATGAGGAGGAGGAGAATCAGCAAGGTCAGCGTGGACTCAGCTTCAAATGCCTCCGTTCTCTGCGGAGCAAAATCCGTGAGGACAACTGGAGGAGGCCACAGGGCCCAGGCCTGGAGCCTGGCAGCCAGGTGAGCTCCAGAGGCTGCTGGGTGCCCACAGTCAGGCAGGGCTGGCTCAAGGTCTCATCTTTGCCCATGAGACTGAGCCCTGCTCCCCATGCAGGAACCAGAGGAAAAGAAAATTGCTCTGGAGCTGCTGGAGACAGAGCAGGCTTATGTCAACCGCCTCCACCTCCTTGACCAGGTGAACTGGGGAGTGGAGGGACCAGTGCAAGGGGATTTTGGAGGGATTGAAGCTGTAAAAATGAAAAACACTTGGGCTGCTGGTCTTTTCAGCCAGAGACTGGGCTTGGCCTTTGCCTTTTCTGCACCCCACACCTCTGGGAAGCACCCTTGTCCCAGCAAATCCTTCCATCCCCCTCTCCTCTTGTAGCCTGGGATTTTCCTCCTGCACAGTCAGGCCTTTCACTGGGTGATGTGCCTGTCCCAGAGAGGGAATGGGATCCTCAAGCATCTCCCTGGCCCTTTTTGTTCACCCTTCTTTCTTCCAGGTGTTTTATACAGAGCTGATGAAAGAAGCCAAAACTGGGAAGACGGTCCCAGAGGAGGTGGTGAAAATGATCTTTTCCAACATCTCCTCCATCTACCAGTTCCACGCTGAGTTCTTCCTGCCAGAGCTGCAGAAGCGCATGGAGGATTGGTGAGCTGCAGGAGGGGAGGGCAGGACACCTGGGGGGCTTGGCCAGAATGGGGGAGCAGCACTGAATTCAGGCTCCCACCAGGACCAGAGCTCAGCCTGTTTTGGTCCAAGTGTCTTTTGCTGGAAAACACTTCCTTAAAATGCTCAGATCAGAGTAGGGAAGGCTGGGTGACATCTCCGGTGGTTTGAGGGTGTGCCTGGGTATGAACAGCCCAGGCTGGCTGCAAGGTGGGGACATTCCCCTTCTGGAGAGCAGGAAACAGTGTGAGGATATAGCAGCCTGCAGCAGGAAAACCTCAGTCCTCCACCGTGGTCCTTCAGTTCATGCCTCACTGTCTGTCTGTCCTGAGGAAGCTGCTGGTCTGTGGTTCCCTCCTGCAGGAACCGCAACCCCCGCATTGGGGATGTCATCCAGAAGCTTGCACCCTTCCTCAAGATGTATGGGGAGTACGTGAAGAACTTTGACAAGGCCGTGGAGCTCATCACTACCTGGTCAGAGAAATCACCCCCCTTCCAGGAGCTCATTGCTGACATCCAGGTAAGGCAGAGCTCCCAAAATCTCCAGGGAATGGGGAAACAGGGAGGCTGGGAGCTGCCTTGGTCACTGTTCCTCTCTCCATGCCTGCTGTCCCTGCCCAGAAGAGGAAGGTGTGTGCTAACCTGACGCTGCAGCACCACATGCTGGAACCCGTGCAGAGGATCCCGCGCTACGAGCTCCTCCTGAAGGATTACGTGCGGAAACTCCCGCCCCAGTCCCCCGACAGGGGCGATGCCGAGAGTAAGGGCTCTGCTCTCCACGGTGGGCAGGGCAGGGTGGGTTTGTGGGGGAATAACAACCCCTGGTGTTGTACATGGGCACCAGAAAACCTGGATTCACTCACCTGCTGCTCTAAGCCCTTGGATAAACCTCTCATTCTGATTCTTTTCTAGCTGGGAAAGGGATTAATCTCCCTTTTCAGGGGCTGGGGAGTGGGGAGGGGAAGGGTGGTGTGTCCACAGTATCCCCTAAGGAGACCTGTAGCAGCTGGGGGAGCTTTCAGACCTCTGTGGATAACACAGTTCCCAGTCCTGCTGGGATGGAGGGATGCAGGAGTGGGCTGTCTGTCCCTCCAAGACCCCTCCATGTGCAGTCCAGCTGTACCCAGACTCCTGCACAGCATTTCAGGGCCACTTTGATTGTGTTCATGGAAGGGCAGCAGCTGCTACTCATGTTCATCCATAAGGGACAGAGCCAGAAGCTTCCTCCCACAGCTCCAGAGCAGGTGTTTCACCTCCTGTCTATTCTCATTGCAGAGGCCCTGGAGATGATTTTTATGGTGGCCAAGCACTCCAATGCAGCTATTGCTGAGATGGTGAGGCCCTGTCCCAGCTGGAAATGCTTTGCAGCTCACTGCACAGTCCCCCTGAAGGGGACAAGAGCCCTGTGGAGCTTAGACCCCGCACTTAATGCCCAACCTCACCATCCCAAGCCTGGGGAAGTCCCATCTGTAGCATCAGCTGGGGTGTGACCAGCTGGTCACGGCTGGGAGCTGCTCCCAAAGATCAGTCTGGGCTCAGAGAGCTGTGCTGCCTCTCCCAGTACTCAGCAACAGGCTGGGAGGTGGGCATGGAGGAGACCCAGCTGTGACAGGGCTGTGGCTGCTCAACACCCCACAAGAACAGGTCCCTGTGCCTCCCCCAGGAACGGCTGCAGAACCTCTGGGTGGTCTATCAGAGGCTGGGCCTCGAGGATGACATCGTGGATCCCTCCAATGAGCTGATCAAGGAGGGGCCAATCCAAAAAATCTCCACCCGCAACAACAGCACTTCGGAGAAGTACCTGTTCCTGGTGGGAGCTGGCATGCCTGGGGCAAGGGGAGGGAGCAGATGAGGTGGGAGTGGGGAGAGGGGCAGCACAGCCTGGCCAGGGTGTTGCTGGGTCACCTTGACACAGAGGGGATGAACTCAGAGCTGAGGGGGGAGGGTTTGACCCTGCTCAGTGCAGGGCACGGTTGGGAATCTGCTGATCCCTGGGCACGGCAGCCCTGGGAGATGCTGCACCTTTGCAGGGTGGGAGGGGGCTGAGGCAGAAACAGTTTTAGGTGGGATTCTTCCCAAGGACCAGCTCAGCTCTGGGGAGTGAAGGACCCCAGACCCCAGGGAAGCCCACAGCTCGGAGCAGGCAGTGCTGGGCTCCAACCCACCCTCTTCTCCCCTGCCAGTTCAACAACATGCTGCTGTACTGCGTGCCCAAGGTCATCCAGGTGGGCGCCGAGTTCCAGGTCCACCTCCGCATGGATGTGGGGGGCATGAAGGTCAGCCAGACGCCTTGACTTTGTGCTTCCCCCAGCTCCTGCCTGCTCCTGACTGCTCTGGAGTGTGGCTGCTGCCCGAATTTCCTCAGGAGGGAGGGAGGAGGTGGAGCCAGAGGTGGCTTTGTGAATGGGGTTGATACTCTGATCCTGGGAAATGCTGGTGAAATCTTGTGCCTGTGGGATCTGAGGGGCTGAAGGGCTTGTGCCAGAGGGACATCCCTGTGCCCCACATCATGGAGAAATGTCCAGGTGTGCTGGAAGTGGGTTCAGCTGCACATCCTTTCTCTGGTCTCCCATAGGTGCGGGAGCTGAAGGACGCTGAGTTCCCTCACACCTTCCTGGTGTCGGGAAAGCAGCGGACACTGGAACTCCAAGCCAGGTAAGGGGATGGGTGAAGTCATGCAGACCCTCAGGGACGAGGGACAAGAGCTCATCCAGGTCCTTTTTGTGCCCAGGTCTGGGGAGGAGATGGACGACTGGATCAAGGTACCACCAAGTGCTGGGAGAGGGGGCACAGCCCCCAACCCAGCTGGATGCCCTGGGTCAGGGTACCCCCAGTGCCCCTCCAGCCCTGCCTTGCCCTCTAGGCCTTCCAAGATGCCATTGACAGGAAGGAGAAGAGGAGTGAGACCTTCAAGACAGCAGTCCATGGACTGGAGACAGACACCCCTGCACTGAAGGTAACCCTCCTGCTCTCCCTGTGCCCCGCCTGGGAGAACACACCTTGCTGTTCCTGTTTCCCAAACTAAACCGACCTGGGGGGAGGCTGAGGACACCCAGACTATGGTCTCCCACCCCAGACAGAGGAGCTGGGCCGCCGAGCCCCACAGTGGGTGCGGGACAATCTGGTGACCATGTGCATGCGCTGCAAGGAGCCCTTCAACGCCATCACCCGCCGGAGGCACCACTGCCGAGCCTGCGGATATGTGAGCCCCCCTCCCTCCCTCCCTCCCTCCCGGCCTGCTCGGGTGGCTGCCGGGCCAGGAGTGCACCTCGCACCCCTTTCCCAGGCTTAGGGCTGCTCCTGCCCCTCAGCTCCTCGTGGAGCTGTCGCTGGGTCCCCTAGCCCTGCCCCAGCGTCACCAGTGTCCCTGTCCGGTGGCTGCAGGTGGTGTGTGCTCGCTGCTCTGACTACAAGGCCGAGCTGCAGTACGATGGGAACCGCCCGAACCGCGTCTGCCAGGAGTGCTTCATCTTCCTGACCGGCCACACGCTGCTCGAGGACCGCGAGGGGAAGCACAAAGGCATCCTGGAGGTGAGCTACACCCCCCTCTGCCGTCTGAGCACTGCCACCCACCCCGGTCTCCAGCCTCGCTGTCCCAGCCTGGCCCTGCACCCGCAGCAGGAGGGGTGGGAGTCACTCCCACGGCAGCCAGAAGGTGCGTGTGTTGATCTCCCTCCCTCGTGCTCCAAGCCTTGGGACCGCGCAGCCAGGGCTCCCTTCACCACAGGATGTCAGCAGCACTATCACAGCCAGGACAGCCCCTCACTTGCCCCTGCTTTGGGGAGGTTTCCTGGAGTGGGCAGGGAATTCCCCAATAAATTATCTCAGCTCAGTGCCCTTTCTATTGAGGTATTGAGGGATTTGTTGGTTATTTTGGCAGAAAGGAGCTGCAGAGGTATCAAGCAGGAGTTTGCTCTGCAGTTCCCTGCAGCTGCTGGACAAGAACGGCAAGGGGGCCACGCGGGGCTGGTTCGTGATCCCACAGGACGACCCCCTCGTGCTCTACATCTATGCAGCCCCCCAGGTGAGGCCTGGCTCGAATGCACCCGCAGGGGACATCCCGCTGTGCCCAAGGGACATCCCGCTGTGCCCATCCCCTGCCTCCCACCACTGTCTCTCTTCTTGGCAGGACGTCCGAGCCCACACCTCCATCCCCCTGCTGGGCTACCAGGTGCGGGACATGCCCCAGAGCGAGTCCCGGCACCTCTTCCAGCTGGCGCAGTCCCGGCAGGTGTTCACCTTCGTGGCCGACACTGAGGAGCTGAAACAACGCTGGATGAAGGCCATGGCGCGCTCTGCTGCGGGGATCACGGACCCGGAGGAGGAGGAGGATGCAGATGAAGCAGAATGATGCCATTCCCACCCCTGCGCTGCCTGGGGGTCACACCTCCCCTACCTGCTCTCGCTGCTGGCTTTGGGCAGACCCCCGACATCGCTGCATTCTGGTTTTCCATCGCGATAGGGGCAAGAAGGGGACACGTTTGCCAGCACACGGACAAGCTGGATCCCTTTTCTGTCCCTGGGCAGAGCAGCTGGGAGCGGGGATCTGGGGAGCCCGCGCCCCGCAGAGCCCGGCCGGGCGCGGTGCGGTGCCGCCGGCGGCCGCGCGAGGGCAGCACCGGCCCGTCCTTCCGCGGCCGGGCGGGGAGCCCGGGCCGGCAGAGCCCGTGGGACCGGGACTGCGGGGACAAACCCCTCCTGCGACCCTCTCTGCGCTCCCTGCAGCCTTCTTTGGGCGTCTGTTTTACAGAGAGCCCCGTGGGATTGTCCCCGTGGCTCCACATTGCCGTATATGTCACAAATATATCAGGGATCCAGCTTGTAGCTCAGCCTCACAGCCCAGAGACATCGGTGCTGGGTTCAGATGTCCCTTTTCCAGCTTGTCGCCACTCCTGGCCTCACACTGCAGTCCCGTGGTATGGGGGTACCCCTTAACCACAGACAGCCCTCACCTGCCTCACTGAGCCAGCCCATCCCAAACTTTCCCTGCACTCTCCTGCCCACAAGCACTTTCCACCCTTGTACCTCCCTCAGTTACATTTCCAGGGGGAAAAACACTCTGGGACAAGGTCATGTCCACACAGGTGATGCTGGGGAAACACGGGGGATCCCCCTCTCTATCACCAGCATAACAAGCACCCCTGTTCATTTCAGTCAGTGCTTTAGGCTGCAGTCCCACATTTTTCTCTCTGCATCCTCTTTAGCTCCCCAAAAATGTTGCCCAGGCAGAAGCTGTCACTTCTGAGCCTGCCAGGGGCTCATGCCCAGAGCTGGAGGAGCCCACGATCCCTGACAGGGAGGGCTTGCTGCCTGGACCATGCAGAGCCCAGGGGTGTCACAGGCTGGACAGATCCCTGCAAACTGGGAAGGGAGGTGGAGCAAGGCACTACAAATAGGAACAACACCTGGGGAAAGGATGGGGGGGTAAAGATGAATCACAGCTGTCACCACTCTGGGGGGCTTTGGGGAGACAGGAAAAAGCTGTGAGCAATGTCCTTCCTCAGTCTTCTCTACTCAGCTCATCCTGGGAAAGGCCAAACTGTGGTGGCTTCGTCTCCTCCAGCTCAAGAGATCCTGTCAAGGAAGTGGGAAAGGAGGAGCTGCATGTCAGGCCGAGAGCCCTGCCAAAGCAGTTGCTCTCAGGGTGCCATCTGAGCCCAGATGCAAACAGCACAAACAGGGCTTCCCAGAGACACCCCAAAACAGCCCTCACCTCCCACTGTCACCCCGTGGGAAGGGGAAACCCCTTCCAGCAGCCCTGGAAAAGCCAGGGAGTGCAGGGTGCTGCGGGGAGGAAAGAGTGAGCAAGGGGAAGCCCGCGGGGCTGGAAGCTTCTGCGTGGTGGCCCTTCCACCTCGGCGTCACCGCTGTGTCAGCGAGGAACAAAACAAGCCCCGAGCAGGGAGCTGCCCTCAGCTCAGCTCGTGAATGGCCTAAGAATAAATTTCCTGTTTACCCAGTGAGGAATTGCTCCTAGGGCAGAGGGCACCTGGGGCTATTTTTACCAGCTCCTGCTCTCCTCCCTCCTGCCCCCCAGCACCCTCAGGACCACTGCAGCATCCATGAGTGCCTTAAAAGGGGGCTGCCCCAGAGGAGAGGTGGCCCTTGGGAGGGAGTGGCAGGACACTAGGGCAGGCCACTGGCATGGCTTTGGCATCGTGCTACCCTCAAAGACAGGGAGACAGCATCACTGCCCTGAGCATCCCAAAAAAGGGGAGTGGGAGACCGAACTTTAAGGGGTTTTGCATCATTCCCCAAATAAAAAGATTTTTACAGGTGCAGAGAATACAGTGATGAATTTTCCCTGCCTGTCCTGTCTCAACCCCCAGGCAGTGCCACGGCAGTGGTCAAGCAGAGCAGTTTGGCCTCCCGCCTCCAGAACAGAAAGTGAAACCCCGGTGCAGAAGCCACAGTTTCCTATTCTCGAGAATGGGGAAGGCTCAGAGGCCATTTACTGGCATCCCCCCGCGGGCCCCCCCACGCCTCTTCCCGTAAGCACTGACCAAAATACCCTGTGAAACCCACAGTGCCTGTGCTGGGCCGGGACACCCACCACGGAGAGCACCCAGCCCGGGCCCAGGGCAGCCTGTGTCCCTGCAGAGGCTCCACTGTCCCGTGCTCATCCCAAACCCTGGCTGGGTACCCCGCCTCCAGTGCTCATCCCAAACCCTGCCTGGGTACCACACCTCCGGTGCTCATCCCAAACCCTGCCTGGGTACCACACCTCCGGTGCTCATCCCAAACCCTGCCTGGGTACCACACCTCCGGTGCTCATCCCAAACCCTGCCTGGGTACCACACCTCCGGTGCTCATCCCAAACCCTGCCTGGGTACCACACCTCCGGTGCTCATCCCAAACCCCAGCTGGGTACCATACCTCCTGTGCTCATCCCAAACCCCGGCTGGGTACCACACCTCCTGTGCTCATCCCAAACCCTGGCTGGGTACCACAGCTCTGGTGCTCATCCCAAACCTTGCTGGCTGAGTACCATACCTCCAGTGCTCATCCCAAACCCCAGCTGGGTACCACACTTCTGGTGCTCATCCCAAACCCTGGCTGAGTACCATACCTCCAGTGCTCATCCCAAACCCCAGCTGGGTACCACATCTCCCATGCTCATCCCAAACCCTGGCTGGGTACCACACCTCCAGTGCTCATCCCAAACCCCAGCTGGGTACCACATCTCCCATGCTCATCCCAAACCTTGGTTGGGTACCCCAGCTCTGGTGCTCATCCCAAACCTTGGTTGGGTACCACACCTCCAGTGCTCATCCCAAATCCTGGCTGGGTACCACAGTTCCCATGCTCATCCCAAACCCCAGCTGGGTACCACAGTTCCCATGCTCATCCCAAACCCCGGCTGGGTACCACACCTCCCATGCTCATCCCAAACCTTGGTTGGGTACCCCAGCTCTGGTGCTCATCCCAAACCTTGGTTGGGTACCACACCTCCAGTGCTCATCCCAAATCCTGGCTGGGTACCACAGTTCCCATGCTCATCCCAAACCCCAGCTGGGTACCACAGTTCCCATGCTCATCCCAAACCCCGGCTGGGTACCACACCTCCCATGCTCATCCCAAACCTTGGTTGGGTACCACACCTCCAGGGCATATCAAGAGGTTTGAGGGCATGAAGGAGTAAAGGAGGTGGCAGGGGCACAGTTGTGGTCCCCCCCTTGCAGGGCTCTGTACAGTGCAATCTCCCCCTGCCCCTCAGCAGGGCCTGGGCTGGTGCCCCTCCGTGTGTGGCATGGGATGAAACCATGTGGGCCTGTAGAATCCCTCCAGCTCCAGCCTGCAGGGCTGCTCTGGGAGCTGCTCTGTGGGCTCTGGGCTCTTGATCCACAGGGACAGGCTCTGTCGGGGGGTTCTCTACATGCTTGGCTGTCCCCCTCTTTGGGGACTGTTCCACTGGGCATGTTCTCTCGCTCACTAATTGCAGGTCCCTCTGCACTACATGGGATGGGGTTTTGTGCTCTCTAGGGACTGTTCTGCTCTGCTGGGGCAGCAGATTTTGCTCTGTAACCCCTGGGCTTTGCTCATATGGGTGCTGGCTCCATAAGGGCCAGCCCCACACAGTGCTTGTAGGTGTTGAGCTCCATAGGGGTATTCCCTGGAGGGGCTGTGACCCACAGAGTCCCTGCTCGGGGACAGCACATCCCTCACTGTGGGACACTGGACAGGACAGTGCTGTGGGGGGGGCTCTCAGGGCAGCACACCCCTCACTGTGCGATTTTGGGGTGCACACCCTTCACTGTGGAATTTTGGGCAGCTCACCCCTCACTGGGAGATTTTGGGCAGCACACCCCTCATTGTTGGATTTTGGGCAGCACACCCCTCCCTGTGAGATTTTGGGGCGCACACCCCTCACTGTGGGATTTTATTCCCTGGAGGGGCTGTGACCCACAGAGTCCCTGCTCGGGGACAGCACATCCCTCACTGTGGGACACTGGACAGGACAACTCGTGCTGTGGGGCACTCAGGGCAGCACACCCCTCACTGTGGGATTTTGGGCAGCACACCCCTCCCTGTGAGATTTTGGGGCGCACACCCCTCACTGTGGGATTTTGGGGCGCACACCGTGCTGTGGGGCACTCAGGGCAGCACACCCCTCACTGTGAGATTTTGGGGTGCACACCCCTCACTGTGGGATTTTGGGGTGCACACCCCTCCCTGTGGGGCAGGGGGCACTCCCCCCTGGCTGAGGCATTTTGGGCAGCTCTCCGCAGCGCCGCGGTGCCGGAGCTGCAGCAGCGCAGCCTCTGCAGCCCACCGGGGCTTCCGCTGCTCCCGCCAAGCGCTTTAAATAATAAATAAATGGAGTTGAGAGGCAGCCACAGCAGAGCCCTGCCCCGGGGCATCGCTCCCGCCGTGCCAGGGCTGCGGGGACACGCGGGAACCCTGAGTCCCCTGAGCCTGGGGGCACCCCCTGCATGCGGGGGGATGTAAGGTGATGCTAAATGATGGAAAATATTGGTGACATAACCCCCCCTTCAATAAAAACCCACAGCCAGGATTGTGTAACATTAGGACTGGGGTACCCCACCCTGCTCTTCACCCCCAAGTCCCTCCGCTCAGATGCGGAGGGGGGATCCCAGCATCCACCCAGCTGCACCCCATTTTTGCAGCGCACGGGCTGCTGGGGGTGTCCCCCTGCTTGGGGCAGCGTTTGAGGGGGGGGAAGCTTCCTCCTGCTTTTCGGTGGCCCCCGCAGGTGCCGGCAAAGCGCATTTCGTGCAGTTGAGAAGCAGGTCGTGCATCCCGGCGTCTGGCGAGGCGGGAGGTGTTTCCCGGTGGCGCAGGAATTTGCTGTTTGCGCCTGTGTTGCAGGAGGTTGGGGGAAGGAAGAAAGGGGCGGAGGTGGTGGGGGGAAGCTGGCAGTTGTTATTATTTAATTTTATTTTCCTTCCTCCATCCAGGAATCTCTGCAACGTGCCGGCTGCTCCCCGGGAGGCTGGGGTGGCCGTGAGTCACTGCTGCCGCTGGAACGTGACTCAGTCCTGCTGCTCTGCCGGCAGGACATGACCAGACTGCCAAAATCCGGGAGAAGCCCCAGCTCCCCTTCCCGCCCGCGCCGGCGGGCGAGGACACGCGAAATCCCCTCCCCAGGGAGACGGCAGCCCCTCGCGGGGCAGAGCTCGGCATGGGGGGCACAGTGGGCTTGCTTATTTATTTATTTACTTTATTTATTTATTATCTTCTCATTTTTTTATCTTTTCATCTTTTTCATTTTTTTCCTAGGAAAACCCTCTCCACCCACTCTGGCTCACCTGCCCATGCATCGCCGTGGGGCTGGGCTGGGGGGAGTCCCTGAGGTTTTGCTTCCCCATTTTCCAGGCTCTATGGGTGAGCAGGGAAAGCTTCTGGCACGGTTCCTGCCCTAGTTCCCGTGCCTCAGTTTCCCCATCCGGTGGGGAGTGGAGATTTCCCCATCGGGACAGGGGTTACTTCAGGTTGTGCTTTGAGGCCAGTGAATAGCAGCTGCAGGGGGTTATTATTAATATTAATTAATAGCCAGGCTCGGTCGGGGCTCAGGTGGCAGGGAGGGAGCGATGAAGCAGCCCTGAGTCACAGGGCAGGAGCAGGGGTGGCTCTGCCTGAGCCCTGACACACTCACTGCACCCCAGAGTGGCACAGCCAGGGCTGGGTGATGCCGGCCGTGAGCCCTCCTCATCCTCACACTGCTGCTGCTTGTGGGAGCGGCCTCGAGGAGCAGGAGGGCAGCGCTGAGCACCGGGAGCTGCCACGGCTCGGGCCCGCCGTGCCCCGTGGCCGCAGCTGCCTCTGGCAGCCGTGATTGAAAGCCAAGCCGGCCTGGCAGGCCTTCCCTGTGATCTTGTTAATTAAGAAATACATTTAATTAGCAGCACCCCAGCTGTGACTCAGCTAATCATCATGATCGAAACAAGAGCCGGACTCCAGCGCTGGAGCACGGAGCCACCAAACCCCCTCACCTGCCCTGGTGAGTCCCTGGTTCTGCCCTGCCCCATCACCCACCAGGCACATCCCAGTGCCCTCCTGGGGTTTTGGGGTGAGTTCCCCTCAGCTGGAGGCAAATTTGGTCTGAGACTGTCCCCATGCAGCACCTCACACACGCTGGTGTTGTCCCCACCCAGGGCAATTACCCATTGCCAAACGGCAAATAATCATATTAATAACACATTTACCAGGCTATAAATAGACTTGATAATAACACCCTGGGTTTTCCAGGAACGGATTGTCAAAAATGTGGGGAAAACCATTCCCTGTCGCCTGGGTTGCAGATGGGGAAACTGAGGCAGGGTTGGTTTCGGGCACGACTCTCACCGAGTGAGCGTCTGCCAGGCAGCTGTGGAATTTGCTCCCGAATAAACTGTCATGTAAATGAACCCTTATGTATATTTATAGGAACCATCCTGCCAGCTGGAATCTAATAGGGGAGAAAATAAACTGGGAAACTGCCTGGAACAGGAGGGCGGTGCCTCACACATCAGCCCCATGCCCCGCTGGCACTGCCAGGGGTGAATGTCTGTCTGTCCCTGTCCCCAGGGTGTCTGTCCCTGGTCCTGGGAATCCTGCCCTGCATCCTGGGGTACCCAGCTCCGGTCCTGGATGCTGATCCGTGCGCTCTGGGATGCCCAGCTCTAGCTCTGGGATGCCCAGCCCTGCACCCTGGTGTACCCAGCCCTGACCCTGCGTGCCCAGATCCTCATGTGCCCGGATCCTGGGGTGTCTGGGAAGCAGCCACCGAGTGCTCTGCAGCTGCTGTAGGCTGTAAGGGGCTTTGGGGTGTGGGAAATGGGGAATGCTGTTGGCACTGGGGGTAAGAGGGTCCCAGGAGAATAAAGCTACAGAGCATTTGGAGGGGCTGGCACAAGGGGTGCTCAGCAAGTGGGTGAGCCCAGAGATCAGCGTGGGTGCTCTTTCCCTGCCAGCAACAATGCACACGTGTGTGTGTGTGTGTATGTATGTACATGTGCACGTGGGTGAGTGTGTGTGTGTGTATATACATGTATACACAGGTGTGTGTGTGTATGTGTGTGTGCACATGGGGGTGGGTGTGTGTATGTATGTACATGTGCACGTGGGTGTGTGTACATGTGTGTGTACACGTGCACACGTGTGTGTGTGTGTGTACATGGTGTGTACACGTGCACACGTGTGTGTACATGTGCATATGGGGGTGTGTGTACACGTGTGCAGGTGTGTGTGTGTACATGGGTGTGTGTGTATATACATGTATACACAGGTGTGTGTGTGTGTGTACATGTGCACACGGGGGTGTGTGGCAGTGCCACACGGGTGCTGCAGAGCACCCACCACGGGGACAGGGTGGCATCGGGGTGGGCAGCAGCACACACAGCAGGGATGGAGCACTCCGGGGGTCCCTGGCCCTTCCTTCCCGGGGCTCCCTGACCCTGCTTTCCCGGGGCTCCCTGGCCCGGCTTTCCCGCAGCCCCGGCGCAGCGCCGGGAGGGGGAGCGGGCGGCAGCGGCGGAGCGAGGCCGATTAGGGATGCAGACAGCGCTGCTCTCTAATGTCTTCCTGTCTCGAGCAGACAGCAGCAGCCTGCACAGCTCCTGTGCTGCGGCCGCCCTCGGCTCCTCGGTGCGTGCCCCAGCCCAGCCTGCAGCCCCCGCTTTTCGGGTGGCACGGGGACCTGCTCCCTCGGGTCCCAGCAGGCCGTGAAGGGATGCGACGGTGCCAAGGCCGGGCGTGACCCCGCAGCCATCCTGGAGCGGGGTTCCTCGCTGGAAAGGGTTTTTGGAGCAGGAATGCTGGCAGGGTTTCGTGCTGCGGCACCTCTCCCTCTCTGCCTCCCTCCTGCTGCTCCCGAGCCCTCGCCGCCGTGATTCCCTGCAGCGGGCTAAAAATATCCCCGGGAGCTGCCGCGGCACACCGGCGCTTGGAGCGGGTGATAAATAACCCGGGGGGAAGCTCTCAGCGGCCCTTCCCGGCTGCTGCGGGAGCAGGCCGGAGCCCCCGTCCTCGCCGTGCCGCTGGAGGGTGGATGGACACACGGAGGCACTCAGGGAAACGGGGATGGAGCAGCCTCTGCCCTTTGGCTGCACAGGGAAACTGAGGCACAGGTGGGGCTCTGCTGAGGGGGTGAGGGGAGGTGATGGACCCGTTTGCTCGCGATGCTGGGGCGGGAGAGGGGGTCAGCAGGGCTGGGGTGGGATACACAAAGCCCGGCACTCGTGTCACTCTGAGTCACATCCCTCTGCATCAGGCTCGTCCCTTTGCAGCAGCTCCATCCCCTGCAGCACAACCAGCTGCCTGCACCCGACCCATCCCTCTGTGCTGGATCTGTCTCCTCGCAGCAGCTGCATCGTTCTGCTGTGGCTCCTTGGCTTTGCACCAGATCCACCCTGCTGCCGTGGATCCATTCTGCTGCTGAGGATCCACCCTGCTGCCATGGGTCCACCCTGCTGCCATGGGTCCACCCTGCTGCCATGGATGCACCTCCCTCCACTGGATCCAGCTCCAGACCCAAACTGCCTCACTCTCCCCACATCACCCTCCTCAGGGTGTGGGACGAGCTCTGGGGACCAGCTCGGGAATCTGTCCCCTTCTCCCCCACCTCTTCATCCCATGGGACCCCATCCCTGCCTCCCATCCACAGACCAGCCTGGGCAGTTCTCATGCCCGCGTACCTCGGGCAGCTCCACATCATGACTGGCTTTCTCCAGAGCCACGGAGAACAGCTGCAGGAGGGGGGTCCCATTGAGGAGGGGGGTCCCAGTTCAGTCCCATCACCCTGCTGGGGCCGAGCCTCCCAGGGGAGCCCCTTCCTGCCGTCCCTGCCTCCTCGCTCCCATTCCCGCCACGTCCCAGCCCACCCCGGCGGAGCTGCCAAAGCACAGGGCAAACGGGGACAAGCCGGGAGAGAGGGAGCGATTTTTGTGAGCCTTTATTTTCCTCCATCAAAATCCACCAGCCGGAGAGAGCAGCGGGAGGGGGAGGATGGGGAAACCCATCAGGTTTCACGGGCGACGCTGCCGCCCCCCGCTCCGTGTTTGCTCCCCCTCCCTGTACCACCACATTTCATGTCGGCCCCGCAGCGAGGCTGAGTAATAAATATCAGCTGCTGGGAAGCGGTGAATCACCGCCGCTCCCGGCGCTGCTGCTGCTGACACACCGCGGCACTCGGTGCTTCTGTCCCCAGCGCTGGCCCCCCGCCAGCCCGCCGGGTCCCCGGGCGGCGGAGCCCCCGGCCAGCCCCTCGCCGCAGCCACCGGGCACTTTCGGCCACGGCACAAACACGTTTGGCCACATTCTCCTGGCTCCCGTCTAGATCAGTGCCAGGAATCGGCTCCAAAATCCATCAGTTTTGGGAAGGCGCTGCTGGGTGGTGACATTTTGCCAGTGGAAAGGAGGCTGGGGATGCTCCTGCCCCCCTGGATGCTGGGGGTGATCCTGTGCCAGACCTCATGGTGGTTCACCCCATCCCCAGTGTGTCTGACTGGTTCCAGTGGGCTCATCCAAGCCTGGAGCAGAAGTCTCATTTTCCAGCACCCCACCCAAACACCCCTGACACCCACCAGCTCCAGGTGCTGCCACCTCCCTGCTGCCTGCACCCATCCTGCAGCCTTTGGCCCCAGCCAGCCAGTCCCCATGGGATGGAGGGTGACCCCAAGCCAGCTCTAGTTTCCCTCCCTGCCAGGTCAGCCTGTCCCCAGCTGAAGAGCCAAAGTGACCCATCTGTAAAGTACAACCTCCAGCAGGATGCCCTGGGCTCACGGAGCACCCCCTGCCAGGCCCCCAGCACTGACCCCCTCCAAAGCAGCTCCCCAGGGACCCCAAACACACCCCAGGCCCCAGTAACAGCCTGAAACCCACAGCTGCAATGGGGCCAGCACATCTGGGAGGCACATCTGGCACCAGGCATCCCCCCAGCTCAATGTCACACTGGCAAGTGACACAAGTGGCACCACAGAGGCCCTTGGTCCGGGGGAATTGGTATTCAAGGTCCCCCGGAGCGCCTGATCCCCTCCACAAGTTACAGAAGGTCCTTGGACCTCGTGAGCAGCTGGTGTGAAGCTGTAATTACCTTAATTAGCTCTGGGATTGCATTCCCTCCCCATGCTAATTTCGTTTCTACAGTAACCAGCCCAAGAGGTGTGCGTGCGCTCGGAGCGAGACGGAGACAGGAGCCTCAGCAGCCACACCAGGCACCCCGAAACCAGCCCGAAACCAGGGGCCACCCCCCAATCCCCACCCCCCAGGGGCTCAGCCAGCCCAGTGCTCCTCCTGCAGAGGTTCACAAGAGTCCTCGTTGTTTCCCAACATCTCAAGGGAGTCGTTTGTTGCTGGGAGCATCCAGCCGGCTCTGTGGGGAGGGAGTGGCTGGGGGGAGAGGGACCGGAGGCTGGTGGTCCCCAAACGCATGGGAGGCTTTAGGAACAGCAAAGCCTGGGCTCGTTCCTTGCTGCTGGTATTTGCTGTAACCCAATATGGCCCTGATGTAAGAGCCATTTGGGAGGAAACTATAAAAGCTTCAGGAAATGGGTATTAATTCACCTCGTGGCAATAAAAGGGAAGGAGGGCTCCCGGGCAGCCACCTCGGGGGAGTGAAGGCGAGTGGGGCTGGGATCACAGCCCTGGGCAACAGCCAGGCAATCTTGGAGCCATCCCCCCTTAATTGGGAATTAACCCTCCCTGAGTGTTCTCAGATGGAAAGGGGGCGGCTGCAAGGTGGGAGCACTGAGGTCTCGCCCGGGTGAATCATCTCGGCCCCTGGAGCCGAGCATTTGTTTGGAGCTGGAGCTGGAGCGTGACTTGGGGAGATTTTCTCACCCTGGAAATTTGGAGCAGGTCCAGCTCTTCCCTTGCAAACACCAAGCCTTCCTCTGGCTGCATCCCTCCCTGATGCCAGCCAGCCTTGGCACGGAGAGGGCAACCCCCCAGCACGGGCTGAGTGAGGCTGCTGCTGGCTGAGCAGGGGGCAGTGAGGATGGGGGAGCCCCACACTCCCACCCTGCAATGCTGCTGATTCCCCTGCCACGCTGCTCCGGTCCCTGCACCGCGGCCATTGCTGCAGTGAGCACCACCCTGACATCAGAACATCCCTGGGCTCTTCAGAATCCATTCTGCTGCCTGTGGAGGGAGCAGGGAGATGCTTTGGGGAGCCCCAGGGGCTGCATGTGGGGTGCCCCAGGCTCACCGTACATGTGGGGCTAGAAATAATGCTGGGAAGGAAGCAGGTTGTGATGCTCCCGTGGCACTGTGGAAGATTCGGCAGCCCAAAAAGCCAGCGGGGCCGGGGGAGGGAGCCTGCAGGGTGTGGAGCAGAGCCCACGCTCCTGCCCCGTTGCTGGCATCCCAGGGCAGCGTTTCCCGGGACGGATCTCTCCCGGGGCGGGCAGCAGCAGCAGGACGAGCGGCGGAGGCGAATTTCGCTGAGTGGTTGTTTTTTAAAAATAACTTTGCCTTTGTCAGCAGGTCAGGGTTGCTCCAGATTGAATAATCGCAGCCGCCCAGCCCTCCCCTGCTCCCGGGCGCTCGCTGGCAGCCCCAGCCCGGGATGTGCTGGGTGGATGCTGGGCCACAGCCCCGTGGAGAGCATCGCTGTCCCCGGGGCTTGAACGTCTCAGAAGGGACGCTCTGTGCTGCATCCCCCACCCTGCCTCCCCCAAAAGCTGCTGCTGGGGATGCCCTGAGCTCACATCCCTGAGCAGGGCCGGGGGTGACGCCCGGGGGGAGCTGCAGGAGGAGGGGGAGCACACGGGGACGGAGCCGTCGGGTGTTTGCCAGAACGGCTGAGTCACCAGGCAGTAATTACTCCTTAAATGTGAGCACGTTCGTTGCAGGGATGAAAGATGCTCACATGAGCCAGGCAGGGAGCTCACCCGCTCTCCCCCCGCGGAAGGGAAGGAACAGATCCGGCTGCCTTTTGTGGGGAGCAGGGAACGTGCCCAAGCTTTGGATGGACAGGAGGGAGCCTGGGGGCGATGGGAGAAACCCGGGGCAGAACAGAGAAGCAGCAGGGGCAGGAAAGTGAAACCCTGCAGAGCAAACCCTGATGGCAGAGAGGTGCCTCTGGGTGAAGCAGCAATGCCAGCAATACACAGAAAGGCACGGGAGTGCCTGCATGGCACAGTTTGAGGGCTGGGCTGGCTCCCAGGGGGGTAAATTTTGGAAAGAGATGAAACAATTTAGCAGCACCGGCCTTGCTGGGAAGCTACAGCACAAGGAGGGAGAATAAAGCACGTGGGAAGGATGCTGTGCTACCTTGGGCTGCACCACACCCAGAGGATGCTGAGGAAAATGGGGAGGAGGGGATTGAAGGCCCCCCAGACACATGCCCTGTCCTGTCCCAGGCAGAATGGGGACAAGGTGACAGGCCACTTGCAGAGACCAAACAGCCTCTGGACACCCAGGGGCTCCCCAGAGAGGCCCTGTCCCCATCAGTCTCTCCTGGGGCAGCTTGGGGGCCATTCCTGGTGTTGCACAGACACACCCTGGTCTGGGAAGGGAGTGGGTGCCCTGCAGGGTCTGTGGGTGCCATGAGGGGTCTGTGGGTGCCCTGCAGGGTCTGTGGGTGCCAAGAGGGCTCTGTGGGTGCCCTGCAGGCTCTGTGGGTGCTGTGCAGGGTCTGTGGGTACCCTGCAGGGTCTGTAGGTGCCATGAGGGATCTGTGGGTGCAATGGTCTGTAGGTGCCATGAGTGTTTTTTTTTTTTCCGCAGAGAGGGATGTGCCGTGCAGGGTCTGTGGGTACCCTGCAGGGTCTGTAGGTGCCATGAGGGATCTGTGGGTGCAATGCAGGTTCTGTGGGTGCAGTGCAGGGTCTGTGGGTGCCATGAGGGGTCTGTGGGTGCCCTGCAGGGTCTGTGGGTGCCTGCAGGCTCTGTGGGTGCCATGAGGGGTCTGTGGGTGTTCTGCAGGCTCTGTGGATGCCGTGCAGGCTCTGTGGGTGTTTTATTGTCCCCTACAAACACCAGCAGGGCCTGGCAGGTGGGGAGACACCTGCTCGGCTGAGCAGGGCACGGGAGGGTGGGAAACAGGAGAAACACGGCTGAGGAGGGATTCAGGCTGCCGGGAGCTGCCGTTCGTGCTCCTCTGGGCCGTTTTCCCCCACAGCAAGAGGCAGCACGCTCAGCATCCTCTCGCAGACGTCCTCGGGCGCCCTTTGCCGGGCCGGCGGGGACACAAGGTCTGCCCGTCGCGACGCTGCCAGCAGAGCGAGTGCCAGCAGCGAGGCCAGGCCCTGCAGAGAAGCCCTCAGCCTTGTTCAGGTCTGATTTACACCCCGGAGACGCCGCCGCGCTCGGAGGAGCCGGCGCTGATTGATGGCAGCGTGACAGGACCCAGCCCGCGCCATCTGCACCTCCCGGCTCCGGGGACACCCCCAGCCCCATCTGCCCGCCGGGGCATCGCCCCACGGGGCCCTCCCCACCTCCGGCGTGCGGGGAGGATGCTCGGCAGCACCCTGAGGCACCCCTGGCTGCCTCCGTCCCCCGGGACTGCAGTGGGATTGAGCATCCCGATCCAATCATCACCGCGCTCCGCCAGCCCTCCTGCTGCGGTGCTTGTGGGTACCAGCCCTGCCCGAGGCTGATCCAGACACTGGGTCCTTCCACATCCCCATCGTTCATCTGCAGTCACACCCTCCCTCGCTGCAAAATGCCTCCCGGATCCCTTCCCGTTAAAATCAAACCCTTTGGTGTGTTTGGGTCTGGGGTCAGGGTTGGGCTTGGGGTTGGGCTGACTTTGGCCTCGCACCCCCCTCCTCAACCCCCCGGGCCATTTCAGAGGTGAGAAAGGAAATCGAAGCTTGGGTTTTCTTCCTTTTTTTTTTTTTTTTTTTTTTTTTTTTTTTTTTTTTTTTTTTTTTTTCCACTAATAAAGGGAGCAATTTGGGATTGTGCTGCTGGCGGCGCGCCGGCGCTCTCCGGGCTGATGGGGGAAAACGGGGAGGGGGGATATAAAAGGTTTCATGCGGTGAGCCGGGCACTCAGGGAAGAGGCTGAAAGGGGGTGGTGAGTGCTTTGTATTTCATGCTTGAAGGCACTGAGGCTTTTACCAGCCTTCCCGCGATGATTTAAGACCAGCTCCGCAGTTCAGGAGGGGATCAGAGCTGTGTTTGGCAGCTCGGCGGGACCCCCCAGGTGTGCCCAGGCTTTGCTTGTCCTGGCTCAGAAATGCTCCATTATGGCAGGGACAGAGCAGGGGTGTTCATGGGGCAGCTCCAGAGTCACTGGGGGCATTTCCAGGACACGAGCCTGGTTCAGGCACCTGCCTGGGATGTGCTTTATGGGGGCAGTGACAAATCCTGGGATGTGCTTTATGGGAGCAGTGTCAAATCCTGGGATGTGCTTTATGGGAGCAATGACAAATCCCAGTCCCTGCTGTCCCTCTGTCCCCCACCTGCTCAGCACCTTGTCTGCAGCCAGGGGGGTCTCATCCATCCCAGCCCATGGAGCCCATCCCTTCTCAGGGTGTTAATCCTGTGGAGGATGGTGGGCATGGGCTGTGGGTTCCTCTGTCAACCCCAGACCCTCCTGAGCTCAAAGGGAGCCCCCCAAAAGTAGATTATTGCCTCTCCAGGCTGTGCAGAGGAGCAGGGAGTGTTTGCACCCAGCTGCTCCCTGCATGGGGATCTGGGCACAATCAGCCATGGCCCAGGCCCGTGTGCTCTGGGTGCCAGGGGTGCAGCCCACGTTTTGGGGAGTGCAGGGCTCAGTCCCATGGTTCAGCCATTGGGGTTTGCTGTTCTCACTGGCCCCAGCAGTGTGGGTTCCATCAGGTGGGTCCATGCCCTGGGACAGGGTCAGCCCAGGCCAGGAACATCTCCTGTGGCCCCCTATTCCCCACTCCATCTCAGCCACTCCCTCCAGGTCTCACAGTCTTGTCCTGTCCCATCTCCCCAGCTGACCCAAATCCAGCCTGACCCCCCTCCTTCCACCCACTCGGGTCTGTGTAACCCCTGAGCAGCCACAGCTGATTTTCTCCTCTATGGACTTTGGGTTTTTTCTCCTTTTTATCTTCTTTTTTTTTTTTTTTTTTTTTTTTTTCCCTCTTAACTTCTGCCCTAAACCAGGCCTGTGGATGCACTTCTCCTGTGCCAAGGCTCTTGTGCCTCATCCTGGGCAAGATGTGGATGGAAAGAGGAGAAAGGATGCTGCAGGGTCAGGTCAGATCATGGCAAGTGCCTGGTGTGAGCAGCAGTGCAAGCCCCTGCCCCAGTGCTGTGCATGGCTGGGTGATGTCAGAGGGTGAGAGATGAGGCTGCAGGTCCACCTGCAGCTCTGGGGGAGCTGGGAAGGAGAAGTGAAGGTGTGAGGGGTGATCCTGCAAGGCTGGAGGTCTGGGGAATGGAGGGGAAGAGCTCTGAACCCTTTGGAGGGTGAGAGTGGCCGAGGATGGGGCTGCAGCAGGGATACAGGAGGGAGCATCGGCCTGAGGCTGCAGGGGAGCAGCAAGGTTTGGGAGTGGGAACAGTTCAGCATTGAGGGGAAAAGCTCCTTGGTACAGGAACTGAACACTCCTGGCCCCGGGAACACGGGGGCTTCAGTGCCCCCAGCACTGGGGCAGGGCCAGAGCCACGCCTGGGATGACTGGAGTGAAAGGAGCCCTGTTTGCCAGGGGTTCTATTGAGGAAATGCCAGGGGCATGAAATGCCAGGCTGCTCAGCAAGTGGGAGAGCTCCCCTGCAGCTCAGCCCCCCGAGTGGCTCCGCAGGGTGGGGACCCAGGGACCCTCTGCGGGTGGGAATGGAGCCTGGTCGGGGCAGGCAGAGCTGATAACCCCTGGCTGCCCTTCCCGAGCAGAGGGAGCTGCAGATAAAAGCTCTGCAGGCAGAGCAGGGCTCAGCTCCAAGCCTGGCTTAGGCTGATACCAGCCCCAAAGGGCGACCTCTCCCTTGGGCTCAGCTCAGCCCCACGGCCCGGCCACCTCCCCCTCTGCACCCCAAATTCCCCCTGATTAGCAGCTTGTATCACTCTGATGGACCCGGGAGATACCCCAGCCGTGCCTGCCTTGCTCCTGTTCAGGTTTTGTCTCAGTTTGAGGAGGAAAAAATCTTGTTTATTATAAAACTGCAGCAATGCCCAGATCTGCTTGCAAACCCCTGCTAAAGCCTCCGGCATCGCAGGTTGGGAGGAGCTGGAGTGGGGGAGCAGCTGCTTTGGGGATTATTAATGAGCAGCAAGTGATGGGAAAGGCGAGGATCAATTGAAACAAAGGAGTTCAATGGTAAAAAGAAACGTTTGTGGGGTAATGGGAGTCCATTTCTCCAGCCGACTGTCGGAAACGCATCCTGTTAAACATCCATCAATTATCCCAGCTTGCAAATGCATTAGAGTAATGAGGAATTATCCATCAAATACACTTAAAGGCAGTGCCCCCCTCTGCCAGCCGCCCTGCAAAGAGGCACTTCAGTAAGGAAAAATAGCCTGAAGGTGGGTGGAAATTCAGGGGGGGCAGTGAGGAGGCTCGGGGCTGCATCCTCTGGAGTCTGATCCAGTGCAGAAGATGCTTTCCCAGCTCCAGGGGCAGCTCCTGGGCTTGCTGGCTTGCTGTGTTTTCTTCAGAGAGCTGTGGTGACACCGTGGGCAGCCCAGGTACCTGCTCTGTGCCTCAGTTGCCCCACCCTGCTAGTAGTGCTGTCTGTGGCCACCCATGGGTGCTGCTCGTGTCCCTGTCCCCTCTCTTCCCAGGAACAGAAGTTGTGGTGAGCGTGGTGTGTGATTGGTAGCTAAATTCCCAGAAACTCGTGGGTCCATCACCCGCACCCCTGCACCCCAGATGGCCCTGGCTCTGCAGAAGGAGGGTGTGGGGAGGCACAGAACCTCACAGCCCCTGGGGATGCCAATCCCTGGGCTGGGCTGGATGCACAAAGCAGAAAATAACTGGATCTGGAGGCAGGATCCTGCCCTGCCACCAAGGGAAGGGAGTCTTGTAGCCCCACGGCCCCAGCAGGGTCTGAGGGGCTGCAGGTCTGGTCTGTGTGTGCTGGGGTGAGGTTTGGAAAGTGGCTGGAGCACTGCAGGATCAGAGCAAAAAGGGACATGAGGGATGTGACCTGACAGAGCAGGGTCTGGGCTTGCTGGGGCCGGGTAACTCCAAGGGTTTGATCCCTTTGGTGATGGGTTCTGGACTGATCCAGGATTTTTCCAGCCTCGGTGAAGCAACCTTGTGGCAACCCCTGCTCCGAGGTTTCGCTGCTGTGATCTGAGGGCACACATCCTCCTCCCCAGGCACAGGGCTGGATTTATCAGGGCGTTCCCCCAGCAGCAGGATCTGGGGAGTCAGGACTGCTGTGTGGTGTTCAGGTGTGGATCCTCTGATGTCTGGTGCTGTGGTTGTGGGCAGGTGTTGGGAGAGAACTGAGGAGCAACAGTGGGAGCTTCTCCTGTCTCTGCACCTGCCTGGTGCTCCTGCACACACCGCTGGGAGCTGGGAGTGGTCAGCAGGCTCAGAAGTCCCTGGGAGGAGACAAAAGCACACCCAGCACTTCACAGCCAGCATTCCTGAAAGGAATGGGGTGAAAAACAACTCCTGGGCTTGTCTTTCCCAGGACAGATGGTTTCATCTCCCAAACCCCTCTGGCAGCCCTGTCCAGGCCCAGGAATACCACTGGAGTGGGAACAGAGCATCCCTTGGTCGGCAGCTCCACGGCGAGAGGAGCCTTCCTGGGAGAGGCTGTGTCTGATAACAGCAGCTGCCATTAGGTGTCACAAGAGCCTCAGGTCTTTGCCCTTCCTGGGAGGATGAGCAGTGGTGTGGGACAGGAGGGATGGGGTGCTGAAGTGGCCCTTGGGGTGGCACCTTGGGGACAGAGATGCCCCAAGCAGGGGAGATGAGCTCTGGCTGCTGGGAGGGCAGCCTGTCCCTTATGATACCACAGCCTTCCCTGCAGGCCACCGTCCTCCTGCCCCCAGCTGATCCCTTCCATCACCTCCTGGGTGTCCTGCCCTAGTGCTGGGGACAGGCAGGAGGTGGCACCAGGCTCCTTCTGTCTCACACTTGTCCCTTCAATAACCTGCTGTATTTTATTGCAGGGAAGCAAAGGCAGCAGCCAGTGCTGGTGCCCTGCTCAGCATCTCAGCTCCCACTGCAGCCAGTGGCCTCCAGTATCCTCCCAGTGCCCAGGAGAAGCCCAGAGCTGAGACTTCTTTGAAAAGACAGAATGTTCCTCGCCGTTAGGATGTATCCAGCTGTGAGGGCACAGCTGGGCAGGCTCTGGGTGTTCACCTACAGAGAGATGGGTGTTCTGGGATTTGTCCCCTCCTGGGATTCCCGCTCCTGGCCCCATGCCACCTCCCACTGCCTCACACTAGGGGCAGGTGCCAAGCTCAGATAATCTTCCAGGAATTCGTAATTCTTCCCCAAAAATGCCGTTTGCCTCTTTAATTTTGCAACGTGACCAGAAACAATGCAGCGTCCGAGGCTCAGCGCCTCGATAAGGCGCCAGTGGGAAAAGCCTTTCTCTCCTCCTCAACGCCGGGCACGAATGTGCGGTGAGCTGATAAAGTGTAAAACACCGGCTTCCTCGGGGAAGGACCGGAGCAGGAGCCGCCTCCGGGAGGATCTCCCCCTCCCCTCCCGGGGCCGAGCGGGAGAGCCCCGAGCGCCGGGCTGGGACGGCGTCCCGGCCCCGGGTGACCTCCCAGCATCACGTCACCTCTCGGAGAGGCTGAGTTCATGTCTGGCCTTCCCGGGGCTGCGGATCGCTCCCGGCCTGCCTGCCCCGTCCCTGCCCGTGTGCCGGGCTGACCGCAGCGCTGGGGCCGGGGTGGGCTCAGCCCCGGGGGGCACTGCCCGTGCCCCTCTGCGGGTGTAGCGGGGTGTCCCGGGCTGCGCACCCCGCAGCCCGAGGCGCGGACCCGCAGCCCCCGGCGGCACGGAGGGGCTGGCGGCGCGGGGATGCTTTCCCGGTGACTCACAGCATTCCTCGCAGGTCAGCGGCGGCCGCAGGACACCCCGACAGCTCCGGCCGCCCCTGGCCTCTGCCTGAACTCCGCTGGCAAAGCAAATTCCCCCCTTTGCCAGATGCCGGGGTTCCTCGGCCCCGCGGGGGCAGGGGGAGGCAGCGGGGTCCCCGCGGGAGGAGGGGGACAGGGGACAGAGCTCACGGCAGTATCTGACCTCTCTGGCCTGGGCGCTTCCTCCTCTGCCACTTCTGCAGAACCCCGAGGAGGAACGGGTCCCCCCACAAACAGCCCTGGTGCAGCCCCGACTCCGAGCACTCCCCGAGCACTGCCCAGCTCTGTGACTCAGTTTCCCTTTGCTGAGGGGAGGAGAAGCAGTGCTGACCCCTCTGGTGCACAGAGACCCCACTGCTTCTCTCCAGCAGCTCCTTTTGGGAACATCCCAGCCCATCTACTGCTTGGATTTCCCCCCACCCAAAGATGGGGGAAATCCCCTTTATCTTTTCAATTTCAGCCCTTTGAATCCGCTCCTGGCTTCCCTCAGGGTGCTTCCCCAGCACAATTCTGCATCTTTCTGCATCCCACCACCCTCAGCCATCCTGTTCTGCTGCCACGCGCGTTTCGTGTCACGAGTGGGTCAGTTCTCCGCAGCTGGGACCGGGGCCGGGGCAGGATGGCTGCGGGGGACAGGAGGTGGCAGCAGCAAAGTGTCCCCGAGGCACGTGAGCCCCGCGGTGGCCGTGGCTCGGCCGGTGCTCAGCACGCAGGAATGCCGTGAGCTTGCAAAGTGGTTTCAGCGAGACGTTATCTAATGGAGGAGGAGGAGGAGGAGGGTGGATTAAGCCAAACCCACAGCACCGGCTTTCAATTAAACCAAGTGAATTTACGGCTTCTCCTGACACAGTAAACACACGCTGACGGGGTCCTGACCCGGCATTTCCCCTCCGTGCCCCGGCCGGCAAAGGGAGCAGCCTCCCGCGGGTGCTGTGGCAGCGAGGAGCCCTCCGGGCTGGGCTCTGCATTATTCATCACACGCACAGGGCAGCGGAATGCGGTGATGCTGCGGTGGGCACTGCGCCCCTGAGCGCCTGCAGGGGTGGGGAGTGATGGGGGAGTGATGGAAACCTGGGAGAAAAACGGCCCGGCAGCATCCTCTGGCTGGGAGTGATGCAGCCCTGGGGCTCTGGGTGACACAGCAGCACCTGGGATGGAGGTGCTGCGGTCCCACGGTGGGTGATGCTCAGTGACCTTCCTCAGCAGCTTCACTCCATGTCCCTGCATCCATCCTGCCATCCCCGTGCCTCAGTTTCCCCCGGGAGCAGGGAAGGCTGGGTGTGGCAGCAGAAGGGTGAGCTGAGCAAGCTGGATGAGCCAAGACAGGATCTCACAACCGGGGCTGGGAGCTTCCCAGTGGCACTGCAGACCAGGGCTGGGTGTGAGGTGCTCCAGCACGTGTGCCAGGGCATGCCTGGCATCCTCTGCCAGCCACCTCTGCTGCCTGAGCCGGGCGAGTCAGCAGAACCCCACACCCCTGCCCTGCTCCAAACGGATCCAGTGAGGGGGACCTCGCCCCTGCCCCAGCCCAGCTCTGCTGGGCACTTGAAGACCCACAGCCCTTTTGGCCGTGTCAGAGGAGCCCTGGGCATCTGCTGGCACCTGGCCGTGGGGGTGAGGCGGGGGGTCAGTGGCACTTTGGGCAGTGCAGCCTCCCAGCCCCACGGCCACAGCAGCGCCCGGCTGCAGGCACCTGGCCAGGAGCGTGACCGGGGAGCCCGGCAGGGCTGCTGGGGTGACGTCCCGGCAGCGCTGCTGACGTCCAGCAGAGGGAAAAGCCCTCCCCAGAGCAAACACACATCGGGGCTGTGCAAACCCAGCTTGGAGGGTGGCTCTGGGCTGGTATCTGGGTCCCATCTGGCTGCTGTTTACCTGTCTGCTGGAATCCACCCTGCAAACTTCCTCCTTGGACTGGCCAAGGGGCCCAGCTCGGCCACACCAGGCTCGCAGGGAGGACCCTGGAACCCCAAACCCTGATGGTGATGCTTTGCCCCTGCACAGAGAAGTGCAGAGTGGATCCCACTGGGGTTTGGGAGGATTTGGGCACCAGTCCTTGCCAGGTTTCCAAGCCCACAGCCAAACCCTGTTAGCACCAGCCTGGCTCCACGCAGCCCCCAGAGCTGCAAACCAGCAGTGTCCAGGGAGCAGGCAGGGCTGCTGGGTCCCTTTCCAGAAGGGTTCAGGCAAGTCCTGGCATTCCCACAAGTGCCTCAGTTTCCCCCTCAGCCTGTCCCTCCCTGACCCGCGGCGGTGGCTCCTGTGGCGTGCAGGGACCTGCCACCACGCAGGGAGGGGACAGTGCTGGGTACACCTGACTGAGGCAGGACCCTGCCTGCCCTCCCCTTCAAAGGCAGCTGCGACTGCTCAGCCCCTCGGGGCACACAGGAGCCACCGGCTGCTCTGCCCTGGGCACAGGGGGACCAAGAACCCCCAGCCCACTCCTGTCCCATCCTGCAGCTTGCAATGAGGTCCTCCACCTACCCCAGGGAACAGGGGGACCAGAGAGTGCTCGGCCACAGGTGCAGCTCCGTGGTTCAGCACAGCTCATGAGCCCTTCCCTGGGTGCTCCCAAGGCAGTGAAGGAGCCCCCACTTCTTCTCACTCCCTCAATCCAAGGGCTGCAAAGGGAACCTCCAACACAGCCCCCACCACCTGGATGGAGGGATGATGGATGGATGGATGGATGGATGGATGGATGGATGGATGATGGATGGATGGATGGATGATGGATGGATTGGATGGGTGGATGATGGATGGATGGGCGGATGGATGGATGGATGGATGGACAGTGAGTCTGAGGCCCAATACATTTCATTACACCCGCAGTGGAACATACCCACACCCTCACTCTTGCAGTACTCAAGGCTCTGTTCCCACCTTGGAAAGGGGGGAAACTGAGGCAGGGAAGGCAGGGCATGGAAGCTGGGCGGGAGGGATGGCGGCAGAGCAGGGATGAGCCCAGCCCCAGCGCTGTGCCCGCGTTGTGAAAGCAGCTGGTTATCAGAGCGCGGGCGTCACGCCGCAGCGAGCGGCTTCCAGGAAAGGAAGGAAGTGTGGGGTCACCCGGCCCCGCTGCCGCCCTTTTCCAGCAAACAGCCCAGGCCTGCTGATAATGGGGCCCTGCCACGGCCACCCAGGAATTCAGAGCCAATGGCCACACGTGCTGCCCTAAATGCAGGATTTTCCCCCGTTTCCTCTCCCACAAAAGCAAGAGATGGTGCTGGGGCAGCAGTGGATGGTGCTGGTGGCACCTGACTCCTGTGCAGGGTGCAGAGCAGCATCACATCAGCAGCAGCCCAGTTCCACCCCAGGGACCCTTACTGGTAGGAACTGGGAGTCACTGGCTGGGTTTGCTCCTGTGGAAAGGTGCTCTGGGATGTGTCTCCTGCAGGGCTGCCCCAGAGCAAGGTGGATAACCCCGGATCCCACCCCTGACACCTTCCTGCCATGCAAAGCGGCCCAGGAGGAAGCAGGAGCCTGGAGCCTGCTCCTCCCCGATACTGGGAATAATTACATGATTATGCGATTTGGAAGCAAAGTGCAGATTAATCTCTGATCTTGTTAGCCTGTGTTTTACCATCTGCTTTGTGCAGGCAGGAGAAGCCCTCGTCCCACACTGGGGAAAGGCAGTGGGAACCCCTGGGGAGAGGTGAGTCCCACAGAGCAGTGGGTGCTTTAGGAAAAGGGTGGATGGGGAGCTGAGCACAGCAGGACAAGCGGATGCCACCCAAGGCACCAGCTGTCATGCACGGCCGCCCGGCACAGCCCCGATTCCTGGAAGCCAGGCTGGATCCGGCTCGGCACGCACGGGGCTGGGCTGCGCTGCGACTCCTCCTTTGGCCAACAAGGGCAGGTGACAGCGATGACGACGATGGCCCGCGGTGGGGGGAGCTGCCGGGAGGGAGATGGCAGAGTTCAAACCGCAGGGAGAGGTTTATAATTGTCCAGGTGGGATACAGAGATAGAGAGGAGGGATGGAATGCAGCGAGTCTGTGGCAGAGGACGGGGTGGCCCCGGGATCTCCCGGGCTCCTCAGGGGCTCCCCCTTCTCCTGCACTCAGAAGGTTTTTGCCAGACTGGGAGGGAAAGACCTGCCTTTTATTGTGCTCGTGCCAGGAGATTTTTTCCTGCTGCAGCAGCCCCGAGCAGAGCCAGGACCAGCCTTTGCAGCAGTGTCACGGCTCGTGCAGATGGGGATGGGTTTCCACTGGGATCTCTCCAGGATGGGACAGCAGCAGTCCGAGTCCCTCTGCACTCAGAGCTCTCTGGAGTGACACTAGGACAGTGACCTGCACCCGGGAACCTCCCTGTCACCAACTGGGCTGACCTGAGAGCTGGTACCTGTGTGCCACGGGCATTGTGGGCTGCGGGGGTGCCCCTCTGCCCCCTCGCCCTGGCGTGTGGCAGGGCCCGGCGACCGCCGAGCTGCACAAGGGGACAAAGGCCACAGCCACCGCCCATCCCGGGGGTCCCGCTGTGACCTGGCCAGCCCAGCCCATCCCCACAGCACCCACCCCATGGGGCGATTCAGCCTCCTGCAGCTCGGATCCAGCACTGTCCTTGCCGGAGCTGCGGGAGCCTCCTCTTTTCCAGCCTCCTCTTCCCAATGTCTCCTCTTTCCCAGCCTCCTCTTCCCTAGTCTCCTCTTCCCCAGCCTCCTCTTCCCCAGCCTCCTCTTCCCCAGCCTCCTCTTTCCCTCTCCCGCTCGCCCCACGCGCTCCCAGCCGCGTGTCGGCGAAGGCCCGCGAGGAGATGAAAGGGATTTCCCGGCTGACCTCCTCACCCCGCACTGTTTGCACCTCCTTTCCCGCACGCAGACAGGCATTTTTCCCATGCTCAGGGGGTCAGGGCCCTCCCTGCACTCCAGGACGGAGCAATGCCAGGAATGTACCTGGGAACAGGCAGGGTTTTGCAGGGTGGAGGGGGAAGAGGAGAGCTCAGCTCCCTCCTGTCCGCAGTTAGCCACCGACATTTGTTCTACAGCCATTAAAAGGTGCTTTTCTTGTGCAAATGCTCTGCAGGAAGAAACCTGTTAAGCGGGGCAGGTGGGGCTGCACTCGGCCGAGCCTCGGGCATGGATGTATTTTGTGTCCCCCGAGTGGTGCCAGTCCCTGGTGCTGTCACTGGGCCAGGTCCGAGTCCCCAGGCACGGTCAGGGGTCTCACCAGTGGCCAACAGTGCGGCTGCACCAGCTCAGCCTCCTCCAAACAGCACCCAGCTGATTCCAGCCACGTCTTCCCCTTGCTCTTTCATCCCCTTTATGGGGTGGAATAAGCCCATTTCCCCACTCCAGCCTCACAGGGGCTTCCTGCCCCCCCTGTGTCTCAGTTTCCCTGGGCTAAATCAGGGAGAACAGCCCCTGGAAGTGGAGCCCAGATCCCCACAGCACATTCCAGTGTCTCTGCCATTACCCCAGGGTGGACAGCCGGCTTGGATCCTAATTTCCCTGGGCCCAGCTTGGAGGCTGCACTTCCACCCTGTGACAATCCCTTTCCAGCTGTCCCAGGATGATATGGAACAACACAGGAGAAATGTTGTTCCCTTTACTCCTCCCCACCTCGACCTTGCATCACCTGGGATGACAATGAAGGGGAAATGAAAATTAAGTGTTTTGGGACAAAACCTGGACCCCAGCTCAGGAGTGGTGGGATGACGCCAGGAGATGCCCAGGGTGTGCTCCCCTCACCCAGCAGGGAACAAGCCCCGTGCCCAGGCACTGCCCCCAGGCTGTGTCTCTGTGCCCTCTCCCCACTCCTTATATCCCTTCTCCCTGCTCCTTCTCCAGGGAGTGACACAAATCCTCTCCTGGATTCTCCTGCCTGCACAGGGATGATCCCGGTGTCTGCAGCTCAGGGTGACAGAAGGGTGGGAACCCTCCTGGGGGACAGGAGGGGAAGCCAGGCTGGGCGCCCCAGGACACGCCACGTGTGCAGGGGACAGGCTGCTGGGACCCTGCTGATGCTGGGGACAGAATCTCTCAGGGGCTGGGGGGATCCCCCGCTGTGCTCTCGGGGAAGGGATGTGGGATGTGGGTGGCACATCCATCACCCCACCATCACCCCGATGCATCCCACTTTGCCCTGTTGCTCTCGGCAGGAGGGTTTGCTTGTAAACAGCAGCCCCTGGGTAACACTTCTAATCCCTCTCTTGGCTATTATTCATCCCCAGCTAACCTTAAAGCCTCCCCCTTTTTCTCTGCGAGGCACCCCCAGAGCAGAGGAAATTCCTCAGCCCTGACGTGATGTGAAACACGAGCGGCTCGGCCCCAGCCGCCCCCTTCCCTGCCCCAACCTACCCGGGCCATTTCCCAACCCAGGTTTCCCTGTAGCATCCCACTCCCCCCTCGCTCTTTTTTTTTTTTTTTCCTCTTTTTTTTCCCCCTCTCTTTCTTTCCCCAACCACCCTTTTCTGCTTTAGACATTGTAACCCGAGAGGCTGGAAATGCAGCTCCTTTCATCTTCCATTTCCCACATCCTGAGAGTCTGGGGAGAAGGAGCCCACCCAGATGAAGGAATCCCAAATATGCGGCTCCTTCCACCTCCCCGATCCCCTCCGCCGCCCCCCGTGAGGCTCTATTCACAAAGCAGATTAGCCATGCTGCCGCCTCCCCGCACACCTCGCCCCAAAAAGCCCGCGAAAAAGCCAACATAAAAAAAAAAGAAAAGAAAAAAAAAAAAAAAAAAAACAAAAAAAAAAAAAAAAAAAAAGAAAAGAAAAGAAAAATTATTAAGCAGAAATCCCCACGGCTGCTCCTGCCGGGGAACAGGATGGGTCTCTGCACCTCCTGTCCCCCTCTCAGGTCCCATCACCTGGTGGGAATTGGCACCCAAAGTCCTGGGACTGGGTGCTGGCTGAGGGGGGTTTTGGGGAGCTGCAGCAGGAAAGATCCAGCCAGGACCTTTCTCCTCCCTGTGCTCGGGTGATTCCAGCCCCAGGATGTGCCGTGGGTCCCCAAGCTGTCACCGCTGCCTTGTGGTCCCCAAAGGGTCTGGGGGCACCCTGAGGATGAGGAGAGGAGGGAAAGCAGCACCCAGGCAGTGCCCTGTGCCTCGCTGGCTCCCAGCACTCGTGATCCAAACCCACCGGGACCCCAGCCCCCCCCCCGTCTCGGGGGACACCGCGCACCCGGGCTCGGCCTCATCCTGCAGGGATGTCCCTCGCCCGCACGGCCACACCAGGAACGCACACACATCTTACTGCATTTCCAAGTGTGAGGCCCCAGAGCACCTTACTGTGGCTGTAGGGTGGCTTGGAGCAGCTGGTGACACACGGGGGTGTCCCAGCGGTGGCACACACAGTGCCCGCAGGGATCGCTCACTGCGGGTGGGTGGGAGCACCCTCGCTCCCCCGTCTCCCCTCTCCGGGCTCCCACTGCCCGGCTGGGACAAGCCAAGGTGGGCAAAGGGCTTGGTGCCCTCCTCATGGGGGATGGGCATTGCTGAGATGCCTCAAATCCCTTTTTCCACGTTCCATCAGGGAAAGGTTCGGGCTTCCCCCGGGGACCCGCAGGTCGGTGCCGAGCCTCACCCCACGCCCTGGGCCAGCCGGTTCCCCCGAGCTGGGGGAGCCTGAGCAGACTCAGCCAAGGTCAGGCAATGACTCAAAGCCGCTGGTGGAGAACCCCAGCCCCGGTGTGTCACGGCGCTCCGGCCCCGCATCCTCCGGCCCCGCCGCAGCCTCGGCCGGGGATGCCCGCGGGGCCGCGCTCCCGGCGGGGCATTGACCTTGCTGGTTTGTTCCAGGACATCAGTGCCAACCTGAATTATAACCCCTCACCCCAGGCGCTCCTGGGGAGCCTCTGTCTCCCCGCTGGGTATCGCCCTGGCCCTCCCCGTTTTCACCTCTTTGCTAATTGTGCTGGCGGGGAAGGCGAGGGGGAGGAAATACAAAAAGTAAACTGCGAAAGCAACACTGCAGCTCCAAGGGCCCAGCACAGCAATCAAGCGATAAAGCAGTAATTAAGCCTGATTATCATGCAAGGCAGCCCCGGTTAGACTGGAATGCTGCTGAAGAGCCTGAAAGCTGCCGGGATTGTTTGCAGGGCTCAGTACTGATCTTTTGATGTCTGCTGGGAGCTCCTCTCCCCCAGACCTGCCATCAGCTCCATATGCCACCCCAGGGTCCCGTTTCTCCCCGGGCATGGCCCTGGTTGGGTTTTTCCTCCTTGCAAGCCCTGAGGAGTCTCCTCCGGGCTGCAAACTGCTCCCGAGGGCTCGCAAGAGCGGGGGCTGCTCCAGGATGGACGGGGCAGCCCGGCCAGGACAGGACCCGCGGGACATCCCCATGCCCCTGCAAGGGCAGGCTGTGGCTGCTCTCCTGCACCCACCATCCTCGGCGGCTTTCATGCCACGGGAAGAGGGCTGGGGAGAGAAGTGATCCCCAGGGATGAGGGCAAAGTGGGTGAGAGCAACAGGATGGGGTTTATTTCATTTTAGTTTGAACGTCTGACACATCCCCATGGCCTCTGCCCGGGCTGGCAGGGGAAAGGTGAGTATGTGCAATGGGCTGGGGGGAAAAGGTGACTCCTAGCCCTGCTTTGGGGTCATTTTGGGAACAGGAATGCATCTGGCTGGGTTAATCTGGAAAGAGATGGATATGGCCGGGAAGTGTGGCTGCCTCCCAGCTCCACGTGGCCAGGACACGGAGAAGTGAGCTCCCCTCTGCCAGGAGGGGTTTCCCCGATCCAAGGGGACCCAACCCTGAGCTCCCCAATGCCAGGAGGGGTTTCCACATCCAAGGAGACCCAACCCTGAGCTCCCCACTGCCAGGAGGGGTTTCCCCGATCCAAGGGGACCCAACCCTGAGCTCCCCTCTGCCAGGAGGGGTTTCCCCGATCCAAGGGGACCCAACCCTGAGCTCCCCACTGCCAGGAGGGGTTTCCCCGATCCAAGGGGACCCAACCCTTGCTGCCAGCCTGCCAGGAGGGGTTTCCCCGATGTCAGGACCCGCGGGACATCCCCATGCCCCTGCAAGGGCCGGCTGTGGCTGCTCTCCTGCAACCACCATCCTCGGCGGCTTTCATGCCACGGGAAGAGGGCTGGGGAGAGAAGTGATCCCCAGGGATGAGGGCAAAGTGGGTGAGAGCAACAGGATGGGGTTTATTTCATTTTAGTTTGAACGTCTGACACATCCCCATGGCCTCTGCCCGGGCTGGCAGGGGAAGGTGAGTATGTGCAATGGGCTGGGGGGAAAAGGTGACTCCTAGCCCTGCTTTGGGGTCATTTTGGGAACAGGAATGCATCTGGCTGGGTTAATCTGGAAAGAGATGGATATGGCCGGGAAGTGTGGCTGCCTCCCAGCTCCACGTGGCCAGGACATGGAGAAGTGAGCTCCCCTCACCTCCAAAGGGACCCAGCCCTGAGCTCCCCAATGCCAGGAGGGGTTTCCCCGATCCAAGGGGACCCAACCCTGAGCTCCCCACTGCCAGGGGGGGTTTCCCCGATCCAAGGGGACCCAACCCTGAGCTCCCCTCTGCCAGGAGGGGTTTCCCCGATCCAAGGGGACCCAACCCTGAGCTCCCCACTGCCAGGAGGGGTTTCCCCGATCCAAGGGGACCCAACCCTTGCTGCCAGCAGGAAGAGCCGGCCGCTGACTCAGTGCCGGGCCGAAGGAGCAGCCGGGCAGGTTTACGCACGAGGATGATTCCGGCCCCAGCTCATCCCGGTTGCAAGGCACGCTGCTCCCTCCGACGCTAATGAGCAGGTTGGGGCAGAGCTGCTTCTCCCGAGGAGTCAGGGACAGGCAGCCCCCGGGAAAGCCCAGCAGCTCCGGGCGAGCTCTGTTTGTCAACAGGTTTGCAGGGCAGCCCCTTCGGTGCCTTTCATCATCCTGGCAAAGAATTTGATAATGAGTTCGGGGCCAAATGCTAAGTCACCTCATCCCACGGCTGAGCAGCGACTGGCAGAACCAGTTGTCCCAAATGTGCCCAGGCGTCGGGTGGGAATAAGGCAGGAGAAAGGCGCTGCCTGCCCCTCTGCCTCACTCTCAGCTTGCATCACCTCGAATTGCAACAACAATACATTAATTTTTTTTTTAAACAATTATATATTTTAAACAAAGAGGAATGGAGGTGCTGCGTCAGATTTTCCACGCTTTTCCCTAAATAAAAATGTCACTTTCTGGGTAAAACGGAAGGTAGATTTTCCAGTTTTTGGTTGGCTCAGCCCCTGAAAGAGGATGTGTCACATTCTGGGTAAATCTAAAAGCGGCAGCTGTGGTGGCGAGTCCTTCCCGGCCACTGCAAGGGCTGGGCCGCAGCTCCAAACCCCACTTTGGGGGTGCATCCTGGTTGTATTTAATCCTTTTTCTTAACACTAAAGGGGATAGGATCTCACCAGCATTTCCAGTAAACCCCATTCGATTTCAAGCAATTCATCCCACAAGTATGTGTGGGATGCCAGGAACTCCTCGGTCTTGCTGAGGAGCAGGAGCCCAGATGGGCTTTGTCTGGAATAATTCAGCTCCCAGTGGCTGGAGCTCTTTGCTCCAAATGCTAATAGAGTGAGTAATCAGAGATCTCCATCCAGTAAATTATTTATCTTATCTCTGGAACTCGGGGAAGCATCTCAGCCAGCGACTTCTGCGGAAAAAAGAAGACCGGGGTGGGGTGGGGGG